>NW_010547893.1:0-36527 GCF_000687285.1 Phaethon lepturus | reverse complement strand
AAAAGAAAAGAAAAGAAAAGAGAAAAGAAAACCACTCTCCCACACATTATTTGTTGTTCCCACTTCTTTTGGCTTCTTTCCTCTGGGGAGAATAGAAAGAAACACAATACCAGACATGATATAGTTGTAAAAAAAAATATAGCAGGAGAGTTTTCTAGCAACTCCCTTAAAAAACAAATGGTGAGAGGCAAGCACTACCCAGAGAAAACACGCACTTTTTGAAGTAGAGTTGGGAGGGGATGGTGGGGAGCAACCCTCCCTGGCAGCGGGCTCTGGGAGGCACGGCTGGTCGGAGGGATGCCATTTTCGGGGTAGGGAGCGGCCAGAGGGAGGCAGGGGGTGGTGGGGGTGGGAGGCAGGGGATGGTGGGGGAGCTGGTGGCCGTCACCTGGCTGTGCTCAGGCGGGAGGCAAGCGGGAAGGGAGGGGAGCGGCCGGCAGCCTGGCCAGAGAGCCTGCCTCATGCCCCGGCCGTCGGAGGATATCAAAACGCTTCACACTTATTAACTGAATAAGCCTCCTAACTCCCCTGTGATGTAAATATTATTACAACTGGAATAACAAAGGCACAGACCAGCTAAGAGACTTTGCCCGCAATTGCACAGTGAATCGGTGTCGGAGCAGGAATTAGAATATGGGTCTCCTAACTGCTCCAGACAGTGCTCAAACCACAAAGCCAGCCCGCATTGTCCTCTGGGTTGTCTCTCCTCTTCTTCGGCTGGAACGCTGCAGACGTTTCCAAACTGCTTGCAAAAGCAAAACAGATGTCCCGTGTCTCTGTCGTTATCCATCCTTGTGGGAGCAGTTCTCTAGATGTGGTTTCTGCCCAGTACGTGGCCCCGTGTGTGCGCAGGTGGAGGGAGGGCAGTGCAAAACCCCGAGCAGACAGACCACTGACAGCACCAGACACACAGGCGAGATCATGGCATCAAGCACGTTAAGCCAGCTTAACATGGGATGGTGTGGGGAAGTCCTCCTCCTTCCTCCTCGCAGTTGCGCGTGTACCTCTGGATCGTATACAGATGTCCCACCTCCTAGGAGCAGCTGAGACTCAAGTTGCACCGGTGGAGACAGGTGAATTGTTCCTGAGCTGCAAGTCTGTAAAGCCACTTTCTTACTGAGTCCCTGGTGAGAGAAACAAGAGTACAAACAGGAGTGGAGGGGCAGAAATTGCACTGGAACCAAGATTGAAGAACCTACACACGTAGGTAGAGCTGGAGCATAGGTGATTTGTGTAGGTCTTCCAGTGACAAGCTGGGCTTCCCCGCCCTGGCTTACCACCCTGCCCATTTTTTCTCAGTGTTTTACAGAGTGCAAATTGTCCTTTGGGTACTGCTGGTGTTCTGCATCACTGTGGAAGAAAAGCAGGTTCAAAAGAAAAACTAGCACAAGGTATATTCACCTGGCCATTGCATGGGATAGGTCTGTCTGCTGGACACCAGTGCTTCAGTGAAGTTTCGTTGGTTCCTTCATCTTCTGATCAGTTTTCTGCATTCAACTGCAATTTGTCAGCAGACAATCCCTTAATAAGCTTGGAACAAGCCCCCAGCTCATCTGTTTCTCCATCCACTGAAGTTGGTGGGAATTTCAAATGCTGTCATGAGGAGGTAACCAAACCAACATGGGGCAAACTGGGCAGCAGAGCTGTGTTTCTTGCAGAAGCAGATACCCAAGCTCAGATTCTTGCAGTGTAAGGGTGAAGGCTGAGAAATTTATCTCCACTTGTGGCTTAATGCTTAGTTTAAACTATGCTTAATGCTTAGTTTAAAAGTCAATGCTGCAGGATGGTCACAGGAAGTTCTCACTATTTAGGTCCTGTTGAATCCTCAGTGTTTGGGGCAGCTGCTAACAAGTCAAAGAGGATCCATCCATTACTGCCAACAAGAGACGGATTGAGCCCTCAGCAGGGTTGGTGAAATCTTGTTTAGAAGTCAAGAGTCTGCTGCCTGAAAGTCAATACACATTGTGGGCTGACAGTGGAAAAGGAACTGTGCAATAGCTGTTCCAAGTTCAACTAACTCAAAGTCAGATACTTCAAAGAACAGCTCAGTGCTGGGCTCTGCTCCATTTGTCATCCAGGGAGAGATTTTGACACTTCCAAGAGGGCAACATTGCCCACCCACAGTCTGAGGCAGTCTGAGAGCCGCATCCCTTTCTGAAGGCTGTAGAGCGACAGTCTCCAATAAGGTGGGACATATCTGCATTTTGCTGCTCTTTCACAACCCTATATACAAGGGGAGCTACACTGACACCAAGTGTCTCTGAAAGATCTACCCTGAGTTTCATGGACAGCATGAAAATTTTGCAATCACCAAGACTTTTTTTTTTCCCCTCCTCTCTGAGAATTGTTCAAGGGCACAGAAGTAATAGCTGCCAAAAGGGTACAGGAGACTGTTTCTACGACTTCTCCAAACTAATAGTGGCATAAAATTAAACATCTTTTAATGCTATCTTATAGACTGCCAACAAGCATTCACACCATTAAGCAGGCCACCCAATTAAAATGAAAAATAAATCCCTTCACGTGTTTTTATATATATAAATCTTATTCAGCCAGATGACCATTTTTATGCTGCTGTTACATTAGCTGAGGTTTTTACTTATTTTCATCTATGGCCTCTTTTGTTATTATTGCAATAAGTACTGTAATTAAAGTCAGAGAGGTAGATTATTTCTTGCACCACAACATTGCCTTATAGCCGAAGTACTTTATGACATAGTAAGGTTCGTGCTGCCACTTTCACAGGGAGCTACACCGTTTGCCCTGCCTGTCCTTCAGAGGAAGTATTGCTGATCTGAATTTGTGTGAAAGGATAGCCAGAAACAGACTCTATGTCCCACTTGCAGGCGTAGTGCTCTCACCCTTCACTGTATGGCTCCTTGAGCCAGGCTGGTGCGGTTATTCTTCTGAGAAGCCATCAGGGTGGAAACGTCCCCCTTGCAGTTACGTAAAACATCCTGGTGGCTTTGGAGGTGTATTTTGTACCACATTTCTCACTCTGTAGGGACTGCCTTACGTAGTCTCAGACGTGTAGGTTAACACTCAAATGTCTGGGTTTGGAGGGCCCAGGAAACCGATCTGCCCTTAAACCGACGACTGCAACACCACGGTGATGTTTGATACGAGCCTCACTCAGATAAGTGGCTGTCCTCCTGTTGATTTTGGTTTGCTTTGTTTTCCCATGATGGAAGAGGCTCGTTTTTTGGTTCTTGTTTTGTCATACCTCCTACTAGATTTATCTTTGGAAATTAGCTCAGACTGTTGAATGGCATTCTCTTTGGCTTTCTAAACAATGTCTTGATTTTGGCAAAGGAAAAGTGAAAGAGACTCTTTAAAGCAGCAGACTGCCCCTTTGTTATATCTCAGATAAATCTGAACTAATCATAAGTCAGCCCATCCGGTCACACCGACATCATTGTCTCATGCTGATTAATGATCAGAGCTAACTTTAAACTGACACTTCCTGGTTTGCTTTTTAAATCCTTTTTTAAATGGCTGCTACGTTGCAGTTTCGACATGGCCCACTTAACGAAAAGACTGAACCGAGGGCTGTTGTAGAAGAAGACATCTGGCTGCAAGCCTGTTATGCCACATTAGCAGCCGAAGAGCTGGCCTGAAGCTGCACTTGGTCACCTGAAAGAGCTTCAGCAGCGCAACCAATAGCAAGGTATGGTGAAGGACTCAAAAGAATGAAGAAAAAAAATCACAGTGGATGTCATAACGACCCGAGTTTGTTTATGTAATGTAGTGGGCTGAATCATATCTCAGCCTTTCATCACCCAGCCCTGGAACAGTAGTACTTTAATAACGTCTAATGACAAAAATATGGAAAAAATTAGAAGCCAGAGCAAATGAGGAGTTTTTTTCTGATGCAGATTAAGTTCCCTAAATGCCAGTCATTGTTTATTTTTGTCCAAAGCTCCCCTTTCTTATTTATTTAACAGCTCAGACTCTTATTTCTCTTTATACTTTCAAGTTTGGGAGGCTGATTTTTTTTTTTTTTTAATATATAAAGGACATTTAATATTTTGCAATTGCTACATTTTTTTGGCAGATAATTCTGGAGGAGTTCTTTCCAGTGTACCTGCTGCTTTATTAAAACCATGGCTGGAACATGGTCATTAATGTGGCCTTTTCTCTACTTTTTTGGATACAGTGTGGCTCCCAGACCTCCCATCTAGATGCCAACTCATTAGGAACACACGAGATCAAGAGCTTTAGAAACAAAATTGATTGTTGAATACTTTTGGGATGGGACATTGCAAAGTCCTGTTTTGTCTCTGGAAAGGCAGCATTTTGTTTTCATGGATAATATTTGTGCAAGCTGGCCTCTCATGCCCACAGAAGATCTGGGTCTATCAAAAGCAGAAGGACATTCTGGTACATGTTCTGGGGGATGTGGAGTCCTAGTAAGTCTGAGTGAGCCAGCCTTGCTTATGCCTTCGAGGAGATACCTTAATGCAATATGACTCATGAAGCAGCTGGATGTGGATCATGAGGGCTGGATGTTATAATGCCATTTTGTAAGCATCATTGTGGCACAATGGGTATATTGGTATCCATAAGTCCTGGAGATGATCATTGCATTTTAACCCAGAACATGAAAGGTCTTGTGCAATCAAAGGTCCAGCCCTTCTGAATGACTGTTTGGATTGTGCCTCCATCGTGGTAGCCAACTCAAAGAAAGAAGATGTGAGGAGACTGGCTGAAAATGGTGCGGAGGAATCAGAGCTGGACATAGGAGGACACACACTTCATTTTTGGTAACTTGTTCAGCATGAGGCAAAACAGTTGAAGCTCTTCTCTATAGAAGCACAGCTATGAGTAGGAATCTTGCTCTGGCTGTTTTTCGAACACTGCCCTCACCAGATTCATACGTCTTATGGAGGGCTGTGATAATCTATCTGGACAAGTGGTTAGAAAAGGGAAAGTAGGGCTGTAAGGAATCTACAGAGGCCAAGAGATCCAAGGCAGGATCAGCTCTGTGCCACTCCTGCAGATGTTTGTCTGACCTTTTCTTAATGCCCTCCACTGATGGAAAAACACCCTGGTGATCTGTTCCACTATGTGAGTACCCTCACCATGAGAAAGATCCTTCAATGCATCTTCCTCACTGCAGTTTAGAATATAGCTTCTTAAACAACCTGGCATGGACATGGGGAACATGTTATTAACTACCTCTCTTAATTTCTTCAGGAATACTTGCTGTCTGACCCTCTCTGGAGTAGGTACCCTGTGATGATGTCCACACTGCAAGAGGGATGTGCCCTGTGTCCCGATGTGCACATTGGTTTCCTCCCGAGTTTCTCTTGAAAGAAACCTGATCAAGGGATGTGGACGGATAGCTTTCCAATAGATCTCTTACCATGGGCACTCAGGTGGACCAAGCCTAAAAGCGTACCTACCCCATGCAAATCACCCGAACGCAAAGTGCCCTTAAAGTGCGGGTGGCTACAGGAACTGGCATGCCCTAATGATGGCGGTGTGATGATTTCCTAGGCTACATTCATTAAAGCAAAGGGAAGAATGGCAGGTCTCATGCCCAGACACAAGAGCCCAGTTACTCGTGCTGTGAAGCTGCTGTAACTGTCCCTGCCCCAAGCCAACGAGCTCTGATCCATTTCTGTGCTTGACACAGGGTTTGGCCCAGTCCATGGACCTTAACCACAAGGCAGCTTGGGTTTGAAGAGAAGTCAGTAATGTGTATTAAATGGTGCCCGTTGTCCTCAAGGCTGCAGAGTAGACCTGCTCGTTTCCATCTTACCGGTGTACCCTTAGATTTTGGCAACCACTGCCGTTATACCTATATCCGGTATTGATAGTACTCTCTGTAGCACAAAGCCGGTGTTACAACACTACCTCTCACTTCTCCGTTGTACTCCCAGACTGCAATGCTGCTTTGGAAATGGAACGTCTTTCAGTGGTTGCTGCGACACAGCAGCATATGAAGGTATGGCCTGCTACACCTGCAGGGGGTCGAGCCAAATTTGCAGGCCAAATTCAGTGTGTGGGGCTGGCATGGCGGAAACCAGAGCATGGTTAGGTCCCACATCTAGAAACTGACAAGTCTGTCTGTGAATCTGAGAATGAGCTTCCCCCCCTCCATGAGGATCACTGCCAGCATGGAGCTTTTCTGGGGTCACCAGCGAACCACAGGCAGTGAACTGCTCAGAACCACATGCTTCTTCAAACATGCATTTGAGTTGGGGAAAAAAAAAAAAGAAAAAAAAAAGAAAAAAAAAAGATTTGCCTTTCTCTAAGCAGGGCAATTTAATAAGTATGTTCGGATCATGCAGGATATGACCTTGAGAAACCACCAGGGCTATAATCTTATTGAAGAGTTGGCCTTTGTGCTTCCCAGCCACAGATGAAAACATCGCGGCGTTGCTAGTCTTGAAACGCTGGTGAGGCTGTCTTACAAATGACATGGAAATACAATATAAATACGAAGTTTTATTTGCTTGTCTGGTTCTGGAGCCCTGGGCCATGTTTTCAGGCTTTACTCTGCAACTCCGAGAGCAAGAGAATTATTTCATATTGAGAAAAAAAAAGCACCAAAAACCTTTGATATTGTTTTGTAACTGCTAGCTGACAGGAACTGGAGCTTTAAACAAAACATCAGATATTACAAAGCTTGTGATAAAAAGCTGTAAGAGCCGGCAGCTCCACACTGGAGCTCCACTTCCAGCACTGACTATTCCCTGCGGCAAGGAGCAGATTTCACAACGCCGGAGAAAGAAGAAGCTGGTCATTGACCAAGGGATGGTCTGTAAACATTGCTAATGAGCAAACCCCTCTCGGCTGCAGCGAGTACTTCAGGCACGGAGCGCTGCGGGGCCGAGCAGAGGAAACCATTGCAGTGGCTCCTCCCAAAGGCAACAGGTGCTTGAAGGTGAGGTGGTTGGTGGTCATGGATTCCACCCTGAGACAACTTGTGCTTGAGTTGTCTTGGCCCCAAATAAATGGCCAACCTGTTGAACCAAACCATATTATTAGTGCTGCTATGTATTAATATCACCTTGGTCATTATCCTTTTCCTCTCTCACAGAGGTACCTGCTCATCTGCCTTGCACGGGCGCCCACACCACGTATCTGTTTCTCAGCAGGCATCTGGCTGCAGCAGAACTGCTACAGCACTGAGCCAGGCCCCATGGCAGAGGGACCCAGCATGTCCTGAGGGCCACCACGGTGCTGCAGAGAAGACTGGGGAAAGAGCAAGGCAGGAGAGAAGAAGGAGCTCTCTGAATTTTAGGTCTTGCTCTGGCGTTCACCTGTCAAAAATATACCTTGGATGTAGCAGAAAGGGACAAGAAGGCTGGAGCAGAGGGGCTTGCAAGGTAGGGAAGCTAAGCAATTCCTGGCTCTTCTTGGTCTTCCTGCATCCCCACTGAGAAAGGAGATGGTAGGGCAGGAAAGGCTGTTGGGTTGCAGGTGCCAGTGCCTCCTTCACCTTCCTGAGGGTGGGCACCCAGTCCGGCCCCTGGGGAAACAGCAGAATAAATCACCAGCAGCCTCTGGTATTAAGAAGGGATAACCCCAGTCCAGAGGAGGAAGGGGAAAAAAAAAAAAGAAAATTGAAAAAAAAAAATAAAGACTCTTCATTTTGGGCAATGGAAATGAAACTTGTGACTTGGTTTCTGAGAGGCCCATCTGCCGGAACAGCTGTGCCTGTTGCACAACCTGCTACTGTTAGCAGATAACTGACTCACCACAGCTAGACAGCATGTGGGACAGACCTAACCCTTTCCTCCAGGAGGTAGATACAGTCTTCAGGCAATCAAGCCATTTGTATTTTCTCATTTGCTGGCTCTCTTTATCAGCCAGATCTGCAAGCGGCTGCAGCCAGCCAGACACAACTGGTAACTGTGGGACAAGGCAGCAGCTACAGCAGCTTGTACTAATGGAAAGGAGTGGTTACTAGTCAGTTATAGCAAAGTATAAGCAAATGTTGCTAAACTATTACGGGGGGCTCACGATGTGAAAAAGAAATGTCCTTGGCCGTCGTATTTTAATAAAGATCTTGTGAGGAATTGTTATTAAAAACTTCAGAGAGATTCCTCCATGAGTTATAAAAGGAAAAGACTTCTGCAATATGTATGTACTATACATGTATGCATATGTAAATGTACCCATAGCTTCTATTTCCCCTTGACCCTCTTTTCTCCCTCAGCATTGAGCTGTGTACTCTTGATCAATGAGCACAAGCAATCAGGTCCGTCTCCTCCTACTTCTGCTGAGGCTGCAGCCTGATGTTATTAAAAAATTAGTGATTTATCCTACTAGTCCCCTGTGAACTCTGAGTCCTTAGCCCTCATACCTGACTCTGAGCACAAGCTGCACAGAAATGTCACCTTTTCCCAGCCCTTGACTTCTGTAGATGAGCTGCCTCAGCTGGACATGTTGCACTCACCCTCTTTATTTTGCAGTCTGGAGAAGCTGTCTTTAATTTCCAGAACTGTACGACCAGCCCAAGTAGTATTTACAAAAAAAGCATGCTTGTGTTTTTAGCACTGAAGTTCTGTGTGAAAGCTGGTGTCACAGAAATAACCAGAAGTTGTGAAGGGTTGGATATTCAGCCATGGAGAACAGATAGGTTGACATATAGCAGAGGCACATTACTATGTGATTTCTTTTCATAAAGGCTCCATCCCCCGGCACAGCAACAGGCAAGATTTGGTCACCTCTGTCTCCCATCAGTCACGCAGCCTTTCTCAGCTTCACCCATCACCATAAAGGCCTTGGTATCACAGCACAATTCTTCTGATTCCTCAAATGTTTCTGTGTCTTCAGACCTCTCCTTATACTTCTGTGGGGCAATGTGGTCTTAATTCGCTTTAGCAGAGACTCCTTTTGTGGTTGGTGAGCAAGAAAATCCATTGAGAGTTGTAAGGAGCAGAACCCCTTGGCACACATTTGTTCCCTTGAGTCTTGAGGGCTGGTATGAGACACTGTAATGGCCCCAGCATTTAGGCCCAGATTAATTTTCCCTAGACGCTGGAACATCTAGTTGTCTTCAGTGACTGCTCAGAGATGCGGCCGGTGTGATAAATGCACAGTTTTAGACAGGTCTTGGTTAGGGTAGTCCTTGTCAGATGTCCTAGTTTGCTTAGAAGAAAAAGGTCCTTGGCCTGTGGCCTGTTCTTGCATTTCAAAAGGCACTGAACATTTCCTGCTGTGTGAATAACAACATTCTTCCTGTCTGGACATACAAGATTCAGGGAATGGATCAGATCTCTCCAATTCCCAGAGACTAATACGGGTGGAATATCAGCACTGCCACCCAGGACAGTAAGAGCGAGCAACCCCATGGGGTGGTTGCGCAACCCTTGCCACTCAGAGATAAGGATGCAGGCTTGAGCACAGACTGTGGTGTTTGGTACGTATTCATGTTTTCCTTTGCTGCAACAAAGATGTGAAAATAAAAAAGGAAAAAAGAAAGAAAATGAAAACAAAACCATAGTTCCCATCAAGTTTGCAAGATTACCCTTGATATTTTGTATTCAATTCAGACCAAATTTGGAATGCTTTTAGCTTTTTCTTTGTAGCAGGTAGTACATTTGGTTTAGCTCCTGATTAAGTTCCAACTTGGGTAATTGAATTCTGTTGCTCAAAATTCCTCTTGCAGTTTCAATTAGATGCAATAATTTAATTTTCACTTCCTTTTCTGAGCTGTTGAGTAATATTAGTGTGCATTGTTCAAACAGTTGCTCTCCATCATCACAGAGATGCTTGCCTTGTCCTGGTGGATGATGCAATGTGATCCTTGCGCATGGCTTGCATATCACTTTGCTGAATCTATGAAGTGTTTTGAGATGGTTGAATTGCTTTTTGACAAGAATGCTGTATAAATCATTATTATCAGGGTGGTACTCTATAGCAGTGAAAGCCAATGTGAGTTCAAAAAAATTAAAGAAACTGAGAATTGACTTTAGGTCTCAGTCTGTGCAAAATTCCCACTGGGCTACATTACTGAAAAACTTGGCGTATACATTTAGTTTGGGAGATAAAACTGTATTGCCTGCTTTCCCATGGAAAAATGATTCTTGGAGCATGATGGGTGATCTTAAGCCCATTCACTGCTTTGTAGGTCATGACAGTTCCTCATTTCATACCTTGAGGTTTTCTCTGTTCTGAAGAGGGGGCCAAGTTTATGGATACTGGTGAAGGGGATTTAGCTGCCTCTGTGACAGTGTGAAAGATGGGGCTCTTCCTAAAAGAAAGCACATCTTTAAATTCAGGTGTTAGTAACTGTGGGCTCTCATGAAGGTAAGTAGCGGTGGAAGATAACAAAGGAGAGTTGAAAATTACACTGTGAATTAATCGTAAGGCCTTTGCTTTACTGGACTTATGTCACAAGGTTTGTTCTTTTTTTTTTTCCCCCCATGTGATAATTATCTCCTGCAACAGGTATCACCAAAGCCTTGTAAATAATTGACAGGCACTCATTTAGTTTTCAAACTATATGATATGGGGAATTTTATCTTCTTTCATTCTGCTTACATGTCTTCATTTCCAAAGTTGCTTGAAAGAATCAGCGGTAAATTTCCCAGACATGCAACTATATGAGCTTGTTTATAGATTTCTTCAGTCAATAATCTTTGATGAGTTACTTTGTAAATAACTCTCTGTGGGCTTCATGTGGCACAGAACGGCAAGACTTATTTCGTTTGATGACGTAAAGAGGCGATGAGAAAAATTTTTCTGTCAGTGTGTCCTCAAGGCCAAAACTCTATTTTGCCCATTCAGTGCAGCCGCACTTCATACCGTAGTCCCATTTAAAGATGGTTTTATAAGGGCCAATATACGACCAACAGATGTCATTAGCACATTAGAGACAGGATTTATAAGCACAGGAACAATACGGACTTCTTACAGTTCATGTGAATAACTATTATTCTCTCCTTTTAACACCCTGTAACTACTGAGCTATTGAAACATCCACAAGCTCCTTACAACTTGTGATGCACCGAGTGACCAGTTTAGATTGAGGTCTGATTTGGTGGGGCTGCTTGGCACCGGGCTCTGAAAATGTCATCTTTAAACAGGAATTTACCTGTCTATTCAGATGACTGCTCGTTTTTTTTCCTGTTTGCTCAGCTTTGGAGCTAGAGCTGTTCTGAGTGCATGTTTTTGTTACAGGCTCCAGCAGCAGCCCTAGCCTGAGCTGTGAACTAGACTGGTTTTGTAATGATAAGGTTAAGGATACCTCTGAATTCTTCCTGGATACTACCTTTGCCCCATTCTTTCTGGTGGAGACTCAAGTCTAGAAGGGTGCTGAAGGTTGCTTGACTACCTCCTGCAGCAGTAGCCTGAGGAAGCACACTTCACCGCGCAAAGCCAAGAGGCAGAAAATTACCTTACTCCGTGGAACAATATGGTATCCTGATGAAAGCAGACTGTAGCACTTCACTGTGCATGCAGCTGTACAAACATACCTCTCCTCTACCGCCTGTTGGGGACAGCGGGGTTTGCCCAAGACACTGTACTGGGCCTGTAGCAAGGCAAGGATCAGTCCAGAGCTCCTAACGCCTAAACTAACAGCTTAGTCTCTTCTTCTGCCTGAGCTGTTCAAAAACACACCTGCAATTCTTAAAGTTAGATTTTCCTTTGAGTTTATTGCTGGGACAAGGTCTGAAGAGGGAAGAACTAAATACATAATACAAGGTAAATAACCTGGAGGTAAAAAATGCGTTGCATAAATAGCAGACAACGTGTACTTCCTGACATTTGTACCATCAGCACCTATTACAAAACATGCAAATGGTCTTGCAAGGGGGTGAGTTCTCTGGATATGAATGGAAAACAAACAAGAGATGAAAGGGGAAGAGAGGCAAATAGGCTGATGAGATGATGCTCTTGCCTGAGAAACCTCTTGTGAGTGGCACTGTCTGCCAAAGAACTAAACCTTCTGTGAAGAGTGCAGCGACTCGCCGGCTATGGAAGAAGCAGGGAATGGGATAGGGACCGACAGACAAGAAAGTGAAAGGGATTTTCGTGCGGGTGAGGAACCACTGGAGACCATCTGTCAACTCTATTTATCAGGGTTCTTTCAAACCTGGTAGAGGAGCCAGATTTTGCTTTGTCCGTGATGCAAGTTTGGCAGAATTTTCCCTCTTCTCTTTTCCTCCTGTCATGTGCTGGGATAACAGCATAACCAGACTGCCTTCGGGCCCTGTGAAACATTAACCCTCTCCCTCCCTGTGACTGCCATCCTCCCAAGGCTTGGTTGAGGCTATAAGGGCACATTTAGCTGGTGTGGCAGCAGTGATGGGAAGCAGGGAAAGATCAGAAGTGGCATGTGGTCAAGCCCCCCCACTGTTGCTGTTTTGTCCCTTGCCATTTTCATCTTGCCTTAGACTCTCCAATTTGATCTGTCAGCACAAACACTGCCATCAACAGTAGAGCCATGTTGAGGCGGGATTCTTGCCCCAGACCTGTACAGACACTGTGGGCTTGAAGTTTGAGGGTGTAAATCCCACAAGGAACCGGCTTTTTCTGCAGAAATCCCCCAGCATATTACATATTAGGCTCCAGGACCTGGAATCAAGTCTGGTCTTTGTCCCAAGCCCTCCACTATCCATCCCGCTGCCTCTGGAGAGCCAGCCAATAAACATATGGATGAGCAATGTTTTTTTTCCCCTTTTGTAATTTTCAGTGATTCGCCTTCTGACCTGATCAGAGGAGGAAGTGGAAGGTCATGAGTCATTGGAAGGAATTGGGTATGCACCAGTGGGGAGCCGCAGCCATATCATGAACTCTCCCCTAGAGCGACGGTTTTCATCTTCTAGCTGCGATCTTCTTACCAAGATGCAAATTAGCTGTGGTGCCTTTTGTAAGGCCTTCTGCCTTATAAAATTGTTTTAAGGTCTTTGGAAGAGAAGTTGCTTTAAAAGCCCGAACTGTCTGCCTCAGGTAAATGACTGGGAGTCCCCACGGAGCAAGGGAGATGAGCACGCGGAAGGTGCCGGCTCCCTTGTCCTCAGCCTCCTCTCGCTGCTGCCTGCATATGGCCCTTTCCCCAAACGTGAGCCTTCCTCCATGCAGGTGACCTTTGTGCTCTGGAGGGCTGCAGCAGTTGCCCTTTGGGGCTGAAACGCAGCTCTTGTCCACTGAGCTGTGCTGTGAAATTTTCTTCTGGGAATCCTTCCCTAAGGCAAAGTAATAGAAATTATACAGAAAAAAGTTAGATACCCATTGCTGTTTGCAACTGTCAATGCACTGCTTAGAGCACAGGTTCAAATTCTGCCTCATTTCATCCTGAATCATCCCTGTTTATGAGCAACAGCAAAGTCTTTAAGCAGTTTGGACAAGAACAGCATCCAGTTCTGCATGACTAGCAGTACTCTGATAGACAAACAAGTTTCTTTCAGTCTCAGACCTGGCCTTGTAATTAAAGCCCAACACTAAGGGTTTGCAGTGGTTCAGCGTGAGGAAAGGGAGAAGTGCCTTACTGCTGCGGTGAGACAAAAGGAGGAAACTTGTTGTGGCATATGAAGTAGTATTTGGCAGAGCTTTGGATTAAAAGTCCATAAAGCATCTCTGCAACAAAGTGAATCGATTCATCCTGGTAGAAGGCTATTTTATTAAACCCTCTCCTCTGAACAATTTAGTGGGCTGTTACCACCAGAGGATACGTCTTGCTTTCTTAGGCAGCAGGCTGCAACTAATTCTATATAGCTTTCTTCAGCTATGTATTTATGACAGATCCTTTTGGATATTTCCTCAGCTCACAATCCTGATTGCATATGAACGTCATCCCACAGAGGTTATACACATGACTACACTCCCATACTTACAGTTACTTTGGCATCAAACTCTTATTCCTACCAACGTGAGAGGCTTAAACACTTCTCAGTGCCTTGGCTGAGGCTCTGCAGCTGCCTGTAGAAGAACAAAAAGTGGAGCTCAACTTTCCCGAGGCCAAGTCTCCACTCACCTTCTTTTATACCACGTATCCAGTCCACATTAGCAACCCAACAGGATATCTGGAGTTTCCAGCTGTTTTGGCAGGGTGTACCACAGCTGGACCATGAGGTCCTGCCCTGAGCTGTCTTCCTTCCCATGGGCAAGGACACAGGCTCTCTCTCGTTCCTGGGCACTGTGCATCAGACAAGCTCTGCAATAGGCCCTCAGCCTCCAAAGCAGGCAGGCAGGTGTGGGCAGTGTTTGAAGGGAAATGGGCAGAATTCACAACCCTCTCACGGCATTACTACTGCATGTGAGCTGAGGTGGATGAAGACTTTTAAAATCAAATTGTTAAGGCTAGTCCCAGGCAGTTGGCTCACACATCCTTTATTTTTAAGCTTTGTCTTGCTATGTCTGGTTTGCTGTTTTTGGCAAAGCCGCAGGACAACCCAGTAGTGCTTAATTTGTGCTTCAGAATTTAATACTAGGAAAACAACCTGCTTTGCCACATGGTAGCTCTGCCTGGCAAAGCACTTGCTGCAGGACTTGGCGATCCAGCCTGCTGTTAAGAAGAAGGTATTCTCCCACAAGCTGTCGTGACTCTGAATCCAGGGTGTGCTCTTGAAACAGCTGTTCCTGCATTGCAGCAGCGTAAGTTGGCAGTTCACTCCTTGCAGGAGAATACGGTCGCAGAGGCTGGGTTGCATCCTCTTCTCTTCCTCCACAAAGACTGCCATTCAGCTCAGAGAGTGAGACAGCACAGTCTGGTGATTAGAGATGGACACAGTCATGCAAGGGAAAGCACGGACAACAGCAGAAGGTGCAGTGGTGATTCATAAAGGATGGGAAGGATGGTGTGAGAAACTCAGCCACATGCGAAGGTATCAGCCTGGTCTTTTGCTGGAGGGACATATGCTTAGCTGTCATGTGCAAGACTTCTGGTATCAGTGCTGACTACACTTTGCTTCTGAAAAAATGAAGTCTGGGATTTCTTTTGGAAGTGGATCTCAGGTGGAGCTGTTTGCTGGGGACTGCTTGAAGTTTGTCCTGGTGTTTGGGATGTGATGTGCCTGGTTTGAAAACACAGAGTAAAAGAGTTGTCAGCAAAAAAGCCCGAGGAAAACAGAGGTCTCCTTCCTCGCAGTTTTGTGTGGCCCTGAAAGCCTGAATCATATTTCTATTCTCTTAGGAGACATAGACTTCACTATTCTGGCTGGGCATTTAATTCATAAATGGACAGTCAATAAAACTGAATTTGTAGCTGACTTTGGGGCTACCAAAATATCTTTAATTAAACAGAAGGGACCATTGGATGACAATCATCTCACGTCACAATATGTTCTTTATGAGTCACTGGAAGGGATTAAGCAGGGTTCATCAATGCACTTATGCATCTGAAGATAGCAAAATTCAGTCTTGCTTTGCAGTTAATGGGCAAAAAATTGTAAGGTTTTATATGTGCTTATGTGACCACTGACTTGAAAGGCAGGGCCCTGTGTGGCAAAGACAGCTGACAAAGTTTCAAGTAATCCAGGAGATTTCTGGAGTTTATGGAGGACGATTTCATGCTGCATGCAACTGATGAACTGATTAGAGGAGGTGCTGTGCTGGACCTGATACTACCAAACAATTAGGAGCAGATGGCAGATGTGAAGGCTGAGGACTGCGGTTGTGGTGAGGCTGTGGTGTTTAAGTTTCTGAGGGGACTGAGCAAGACAAACAGCAGAATGACAATCTGCTCTTCGAAAGAGCAGATTTTAGCCTGTGCAGAGACCTGCTTGGCATAGTCTCATTGGAAACTGCCCCTGGGGGAATCAAAAGGACCCGGGAGAAGCCAGCCAATCTTCAAGGAAAACCTCTTCAGAGCACAAGAATGGTCTGCTGCAATGTGCAGGCAATTGAGCAACTCTGGCAATAGGTCAACACAGAGAACATGGAACTGCTCACATGCAGAGAGGAAGGACTCAGAAGGTGGAAGCAGGGACAAGCTACTCGGAAGATATGAAGACAGTGCTCATGAATGTAAGAATGGGATCAGGAAAGCCAAAGCTCATCAGGAGCTGAAACCAGCAGGGAAGGTGGAGGACAACAATGTGTTTCTATAAGAACGTTGCCAGTGAAAGGAAGGCTAAGAAAACCATGGACTCACTGCTCAGTGAGACAGAGACCTAGTGACAAGGGGCATGGTAAAGGCATGGGTATTCCATGCTGTTTTTACCGGTTCAGGAGTCAATGGGATAGGTTCCTCAGCAACCTGATCTAGTTAGACCCAGTTTGAGCAGAGAGTAGGACAGGGTAACCTCTGGACGTCCCTTCTGACATAAGTTAGTCTGTGATTCTGTGAGAAGACACCCAGAATCAGTGTCTGGTTCTGGCTTTGACTTTTTCTGTGTAGTTGTACATGTTACTGGGGAAGCAGAAAGTGGGGAATGTTAAACTTCTAGATACTCAAATTCAGGCTTAGGTATTCTACTTCAACTTTTTACCTGGGCTTGGAAAACACGGCTAGAGAACTGAGTAAACAAATATGCAGTCCCACATGTCTACATGGAGCTATAAAACTGAAAGGCCAAGTTCCTTTGTGCCGATTTTGTTTTAGTCATGAGAGAGATACTGCGTTGGGTGTCCTACATTAGAAACACATGTCAGAGTGCCTGTCAGGTTCAGTGAGGCATGTTCATTCTTCACCTGGATGAAGAGATAAGGAAGCCCTGTGCCCTAAGATGACTGTTAAGCAGCCAGTCAAGCTGCACCCTCACAATTGCTAGGTAGGCTAATTTTTTTTAATATGGAACTTGCTTAAGTCCCAAATTATGGTCAGTTGCCTTAGGAATGAGGAAAGGTGGGGGTGTGGGAAGTGAGCTTTGAAACCAAATTGTAAGCTCTAACACCAGTTTCACAAATGTATAAACTTGGGATGAAGCCAGCACTCAAACTCACCTTTCCCAAACTCCAGGCCTTGGTCTTAGCTTTTCAGCTCACTTTTTTTCCTGCTCTATTTTCCCTTTCCTAGCTGTAAAAGTTCATGCCATACGGCTGTGTGCTTGCATACATTTGAGTTGTTTAGTATGTGTAATTTTTAAATTCACAGTTATAAAGGTCCTAGCTAGCATGGCACGAGAAAGCCTGGTTTATCAACATAGAAGCCAGGTCATTTTCAGCTTAAGCCAGCTATATCAGAGGGAGCACAGCTTGAGTTTATAACTCTGATTTTCTTCTCACTAAAAGAAAAGGGAATTAGTACATTACATAGTATTGTTTATGCTGAGAAGTATTTTCAGTGTACCCAGGGTGTGTTGATGTTTCATTCCCTCTCATTTCTGTGTAGCACTACTAATTCTGTCCATGTTGCCATCAAATACATATTTATTTTCTCAGGAGTACCCAAATATTTCCAAGGTGGAGTGAGAAACAGAGAGTTTCACAGCTGATATGTGTTTCCCTCTTGGAATGACATCACCGTTTAATTCCTCCAGATATTTTGCTCTTTATACCATTTTGACAGAAAGAGAGAGGAACTGCCCTTTACGTTAAGGTGGAGTTTTAAAGTGGCTGAAATCAAAGTGAATGAAGATCACGATGGAAGAACTTAATCTCTGAACATAATAATTGTGATTTATAATCTAATGCATCAAGTTACAGTTTTATGTATAGTAATTCCAGGAACTTCAGCAGAATCCTGGAAGAAAGAATTTTCATTCTTTTTCTTTTTAGCACATGGGGAGGTGTTTGTGCCTAAGGGTCAGTTTTAAGACGTTCCTTAGTAATTGAACTTAATCCTAAATATACTCATTTATAAAATGGGAAAAAGGTGCAATTTCTACCAAAAAGCCCCACCAAACTTTCTTCTTCTTTTTTTCTATGGTTGACATACGGCTGTAGAGACACAGATTTACACAAAACGAATACAAAATGACTTATACAAAATGAGTACAATAAAAAGCTACCAAACAGAACAGCAACAAGTGATGCTATTTCATGTAATGGTGTCCTTTTTAACCAGTTATCATAGGTTTCAACTTATGAAAGAAAGGCCACTGGTAGTGAAAGAGCAGACATCTGTCCCCTTTAGTAAAGTAACTCCAAAAGTCTGCATTGCAAGGGAAATAAACAAGGCATTTTGCTGTGGGCAACTGAGGTGTATCCCACTATAGGCAGAAAATTTTGGCTATACCCCAGATCCTATCCATATTTGAAGATATAATCTATTAGGGAATTTAGGGTTCTTTCTATGGGTTAGAGGAGGAGGATCAGAACCAAACCCTCCCGTTGATCTAGGTTAACTTTTTCCCCCTGAAAGGTCTTGCAAGTGTCTATCATCAGAGGCAGTTGGAAAAGAACTTTCTTCCCCTCTGCATAAAATGTAGCAGTGATTAATCATCTTCTTCATTTTCAGTAAAATGTTTTTCTTCTGTAAAAACCCCACATTTCCCCCAAATTTTGGATTTCACATGAAATACCAGAACAATCTGAGGGAAGCATGCTGCACAAAAATGTTTATTGAATTCAATGCTTAATTTTCCCATTAAAAAACAAAACAAAACACAACACCCGCTTTCCAGTGAGCTCTTGAACTTGTTATATCCCTTCTTTTTCCTTCAGTTGATTCTGGACATAAGTTAGAGGTTAGTAGGAAATAGATGTAGAAGAATACAAACCAGGTTCAGCTACACAAACTGATAAGAGGTGATTTAGAGGAAGTGGTTGGAGCTCTTGAAGTCAATGGCAAAGCAATCCTTGACTTCCAGACAGGAGCAGGTTAACAGAAACTCAGAAACAGCTTGTATTAGGCATGTGGTCCATGCAGGTCCAAGAAAGCATAGAGGAAAGACACAGTCTGCACCTCAGAGGAAAACAAAATCATCCACATAGCTTTTTGTTGAGTGAGTGAATCAACAAGTCAGCCAGCATCTGCCCTGCTCATTTTCTTGGCAAGAATCCTTGTGGCAACAATGTCATATAAACTTTTCTTTGGAGAGACTTTGAATCAGCTAATTAGAAAAAAACTTAAAACAATAAGTGCAGAAGAAGGCAAAAAATGCATACAGCCCAGGATTTAGATTTTAAATCAGACTGTCGATATAACGGAACAAGCAACAGAGCATCCCCATGAGATTACTACTTAAGCGATTCCCCAAGATGTTTATAAACACGACTAAAAAAGCCCTCCTTTCCCATTATCGGGGATGGTGTTGGATGCATTCCTCGAGGCACTTGTCATACTCAGTGGCCTTTACGAACATTATGTGGCTTTAAATCATATGTCTGCTCTTATTAATTTCAAATGTCCTTCCTTGGCTTTAATTTTTACATTTCGTTTGGGCCTCTCTTTTCTTGAACTCTGTTAGAGCTCTGTAACTACTTCAAGAGGCACAGGCATACTTCCTGATGCTCCTCTGGTTTTGGGTAGCATTTGTAAGGGCAATGAGCCTTGCCAACTTCTGGCAACAGCTGGTGATTTCAGGTGCCTGATCTGAGGTACATAAAAGTGCCATATATATATAAAAGGGCCACATGAGCAACCAATCATTTGAAAATCACCAGTTGTTTGCAAAGCTTGAATAAATCCCATAAAGAACATTACAGTAACAGTGTGTGACTGTCTTCACAAGCCAGCCCATGCTCATGAGTGGTGGGCACCTCTGAAGGAAAAGAATGGCAAAATTATGGTCAAAGAAATTTGAAGAGATGGTAGAAATAGGCAAATAATATGGCTAACAGCACAACACCTAAGCCATTTCCCTGTGCTCTAAGCAAGGATTCCAAGCACTGTATTTATTGTTCAGTGTGGCTCCACTTCTGTTTGGAAGAGAGAATGGGCTGATCTGCCCTTAGATATGCAATTTCACCAGTTTCTATATCCTTCTGCAGTTGCAGTAGCTCTGAATTAAGTGAGTGAAGCTTTGAAGTGTATGAGTCTGGCTTTTCAGTGGCAACACTTAGGGCAAAAATAATCTACCCTGCTGTTGGGGCTCTTCGTCAGGTGCTGCTGGTAATGCAGTCCCTCTCCTGTTCTGTCTGTCTTTCCTTTGCCTTTAGGCTTCCTCAAAGGTGAGTCTGGGAAGGCAGAGGTACTGGCAAGCACTCTAAGAACATTGCCAATCGCCTCCCAGCTTTTGTAAGCTCCTCTATGGAATTTCCCAGAAGTGACAATTCCCTCCATCAAAACTATATTTCAATGCTGAAAAGCATTTTTCTTTCAGTGGGACATTGTAAGTAATTTATCTCATTTTCAAACTTTCTATAGAAGTAGATCTAAAAACGTTCACATTAGTATTTCCATCAAACATCAGAAGATATTTGCCTACAATGAAAATTACACCCTTTTAAAAAAATTTTCTGCTTTTGAACTAGATGAAATTGGTGATTTCCCCCACCCTGAAGTCACCTGGGCTTGTGTGCTGCTTTTTAGTTCACAACATGAAAACAAACTTAAGGTCTGTTATCTCTTATAGCTCACTGTCTGTTCATGGCACATCCACACTGGAGCAGCAATGAGAGAGGATAAGCAGAAGCTAGTGTGGCACTGGGACATAGTATCTGCTTAACAGAGAAACGTTCTGCAGGAGTGTGGCAGTTCAACATATTTCTGTATTTCTCCTTTTTATGGTTCTCAAGGAAGAGGATATACACTTATCTCTTGCTGGCAATCCAGCGAATGAAAGCAGTTAGTAGGTAGAAGTCTAGAAGTTGGCATGTGAAGTACGGAGAAGAGTGTCCCCTGCCTTCACACACACACAAAAACAAGGCTGAGGTGTTTACGGAGTTGCATGCATATTTTTTGGTCTGTCAGACACTCCCTGTGTGTGGGCTATTGTTTGACTGCAAGTTCTAATAAATAAGAGCTGACATTCAATAGAAACCTCTTATTCCCCAGCTGCACAGGATGACAAACCAACGGGGCCAAATTCCCGGAGGCAGTACGTGTGCCATGTTCTGGGGACTTCACCACAGCAAAGGTGACAGCTTATTGTTTGTGGGGAATGCATTGGCCACACTCTGGTGTGTATCTGAGCAGCCCTTTGCATCGCATAGCTAAATGACAGCGGCAATTAGAGGCAGAGAAATGAAGACTTGCAGCCTTCAGAGGAGGGAGGTCTGGAACAGTTTGTGCTGAGAGGGAAATCTGGAGCTGTGGGTAGCTCTTTGGTGGTGGAAAACAAGCTGGAGCTAAGAGCTGGCAGAGTAAGGAAGGTGGCTTTCTGGGATAAAGGAGACGGTGCATTTTGGGGCACAGCTCTGACTCCTCTCCCCATGCAGTGCGAGGCAGGAAAGGCTAATGTTATGGGTCTCTAATGAAAAACATAGGTTATTCAACTTGTTTAAGAAACCAAGTACAGAAGTGTAAGATATTCAAAAAGCCTGTCTTTGGAGATTTATTGACAACAAACAAATAAAAAAGAAAGGTCATAGAATCACAGAATCACAGAATCACAGAATCACTAGGTTGGAAAGGACCTTCAAGATCATCAAGTCCAACAATTAATCCAGCGCCACCATGTCCCCTAAACCATGTCCTGAAGCACCACATCCACACGTTTTTTGAACACTTCCAGAGATGGCGACTCCTCAACTGCATTTAATATCATGTGGTATACTTGTATTAATAATCTCTGTGAAAACATAAGTGAAATGCCCTTTCAAAGCTTTTGGCTCTTTGTCCATTTTGTGGAGTTTTTTGCTTTATTTTTGTAAAAGATCAGCTGTCCTCATTTTACAGTGCATATTCTCCCACCCTACACAGAAACCCCTACAAGAAGAAAACAAAGCAAAACATATTCTCCCTAAAAATACACCACTTTTTCCCTACCTGCCTCACAATTGTTTTTTATAGCTGGAAAAGGATACATTTATGACATTGTATTGTATTGTATTTTGAAATTGATGGTCCCTCAATGATTTGGGGACCGGACTTTCTTTGAGTGTTTCATTCCCATGGGTGCTATAGTCTATATAGGAACATGTCCCCCACCTCAGAGAGACCTCATGGAGATGAGGTGAGAGGAGAGTCGGACAGAGTGACTGGCCTGATGTCCTGGCTAGAAGGCAAAAGAGTTTCTTCCAGGCCCAGGCCATCTGTGCCCATCACCTTCCTATGGCAGCCAGCAAAGAGGGTATTAGAAGACAAAGACTCTTCAGGTGTTAGCACTTTTGGTGCTTGGTCTTTGCCAACATACACCTGCATCACACCAGAGGTGGGAAAACAGCATCCAAAATGCTGCTGGCGAAGGGCTCAAATGGGAGGCAACGAGCATCAGTTGTCACAGATTCATTCATGGTTAATGCCCAAGTACCATCAGCGAGGTGGGCAGGAAGAGCTAAGATGCCTGAAAAAACCCTTCTGTCACCCCAGTTAGCACTATGTGCTGTGCCCAGTTTTCCTCTTTATCACTCAACCCTGGCTTAAGACCATATTGGTCACAAGATGGATGAAAACACGCAAGTGTCCCTTCTGTGTGTAATGTTTAGTGGCTACTCCACTCTGCTAAAGGTGTTCATACTCCTAGCCCCCAGCTCCCTAGGGTGCTTAAGGTACATTTGAAGCAAAGCTCCAAATTCTTGAAGTGTTAGGGCAGAGATATCTCCTTCCAGGGATTTTATCTGAAGACTGGTCCCACTGCTCCTGCATTATACCACTTCTAGGAAACTGATAGTGAGAGTGTCACAGTATCTGCTGCTGGAGAGATGAACAGGGTAAAATAAATGTGTGTGTCCCCACCCAGGCTTTATCTGCTTTTCAACACTGCAAGCTGACACCAAAGGTGAGAACAACTCACCTTTGTAAGTAAGTAAGTAAGAATGCTTCCCGCTCTGAGCACCCAGCTCTGCTCTTCACTGGTCTATGGGACTGTTGCTGCAAGTACATTGCAGAAGAAAGAGGCTGTCTGGTCATCACATACAAAATGAGGACCAGAAAGCTGAAAAAGCTGAAAAGAAATATGTTTTCTTTTCTCATAGGATTACCTGCTTTCCTTAAAGTTTCTTGATTGTCTTATAATAAAATCTTGTCATACATTAAAAAAACCTGCAGCTGCACCACAAGTGCCTATACTATCTCTCTGCCACAGGGCGATTCTCTTAAAGACTCTTTCAGGGAAAAGGTTTTTTTTTTTCCCTTGGTCCATTTTGCAGTGCTGAAGAAAACTAGGAGAGCTTGGGTGGAGGTTCTGGCTCTCATATGAGTAATAACCATTAGCTTACTTAAAATTTCCTCTACCACACATGCTATTTTGCTTCCCTCCCTTCCTTACATCCATGTGTTTTGGTGCTATACACTTCTAAAAAGCAGCTGTGCTGTACCTCAAGAGAGACAAGGGATCTCTCAAGGATCAAAAAACAGATGATTAGCCAACCCTTTTCTCACTGGTGCAGCCTGCAAGCTGCTCAGCCCAGCCACGTCTAACCCTGGTCTTACCGTTCCTCAGCAAGAGTTTTGGTGTGCGTGGAGTCTATTTCAAATGAAGGGGGAGAAGGGCATCTTTCTGCTGAGCCCCATGGCCAGTGTGCTGCAGTCCCTGGAGAGGGTTTCGCCGTAGTCCTCCTTTCAAGACATGTGCAAGCCCTAGGAATGCCAATTGCAGTGCATCATAGCCTAGGTTCAATGGGATCATTTTTAAGCAAAGATGAAAAACCCCAGAGCTAACTGCATTCCATACTGACATGGGCTGTCAAGTCAGCTGTTTTATGGAGGAGGCTGGGATAATAGGCTTGTGCTATCCTGAGGTTGGATAGATTTCTGTTTTGCATACTGTTAAGCCTTTTTATTGCTCTCAGTTCAAGAGGCCATGCACACTATTTCTAAAGGTTAAACATTATCTGGCGGAATGGAAGAGGGGACAAAATGGTAGTAAAACTAAGCAGAATTAGGAGAGAGACAAAGTTTGTTTTTTGGTGTTTTTTTTTTTTAATTTTAAATAGACCCTTCTTCCTTGTTGTGGAGGAGTTAGAGAAATTCTGCCTAGAAATATCCTCCTGAAGCTGGGAACACTATAGAGATATGTCAGGAAAAAAGCCTTGAACAAAGAGACCTTTTCCTTCTTCAGTTTGTCTGTTGACAGGCCAAACACTGCCTGTGGGAAACCAGAAATGCAAAGAGGCAAAGTGACTTTCCAAAGGTCACTCCTAGGTCAGTGGCAGAGACAATTCTCAGTTTAGGGCTTAATTGACAGTTCTTCTTTTGTGTTTAATTTTGTTCTTATTTTCGGCCTGTGCAGCTCTGTCCATGCATGTTGGAAGCACCCTAGGCAAGACTCTTTCTCTCTTATCATTTTGTATGCTGTGACAAGCTCAATATCTCAGGGCCTGTTTTTCTTCCCTTCTTTTGCTCTGTAAAGTCTGCAATTTCTTAAAACGCTGCCTGCATTTATGAGTGATTTCTCACTCCTCACAACTGGAGAGAGGGGAGATAATTGAAACCAAATGTTTCATTTGTGTTAATAATGAGTGTCATTTTATTTTATGTCATGCTGTTTCATGCAAGATCACTTCAAAGTGCAGAGAAGAATAGAGGAGAAGAACATCATAAAAGAGCACTGGAGGCCACATAATGAGAACCGATCACAAAAGGAGAAACACTCTCAGTCCAAACCTTGACCACAATCTCACCAGAGGGGAAGATTTGAGGAGAAGAAAACTTCATGTTGCAGGGCTTTACCTTTCAACAAGAGGGGCTGTTGAGGTGCTCTGAGGTGCCCTGAAGCCTGGCACATTCAGGGTTGAGATAAAGAGCGAATGCTCAGGCTTAGTCTCCATGGGATGACAATCGCTCCCTCCCCACTATATGCCACCTTTCTTGGCATACCCGTATTGGTACAGGCCAGGGAAACCAACCAGCGTGACACCAATGAGGTTTGGCCTCCCCGATGGTGCTTCTCTCTCCCCCGCCTCCGAGTGCGGGTGGGAATCACCCAGTGCCTCCCTTGTGGGGTTGAAGTCACCTGTTATCACCCTGTAACCACCGCCCGTGTGTGCGCACACACGGAGGAAAGCCCACTCCTTCGAAAGGGCCCCAGGCTGAGAAGCTGGAGGATCTGAGGGTAGGAGGCAACCCAGCAGCAGCACAGCAGATCCAGCCTCGCAGCTCCCAGCTTCGGGTCACAGCTCCTGGGCAGATAGTGGCGGGTTATCTTTGCTATGTGGTGCTATGTGGCAGGTTGTTTATTGCTTGACTGCCTTGCAGCTGGATTAAAAGCACCCAGGGATCACGCACTTCATTTCACGAGTACCAGCTGCCCCTACAGAAGTTCAGCTGGGTAGCCGTGCCTAATCCTGAACCATTTGCCCTGGTTGAAAGGGTAGCACAAAGGCCTCGTACTAACTGGCTGATAAGCCCCTGTCTGTAGTTGCGCCAACCTTAACTCAACATCATATCTTCATTACAACATAGTTATTACAAGTTTGTACTCTATTTTCTGTGGGAATCTTAGCTGATTTTGTACATGGGACCATCTGTGCTCATTTAGTGAGACATTATCCATAGTTTTCTCCTCTTTACAGAGGAGAAACACCCCTCATGCCATATTTATAGCACACAAACCCCATCCAAAGGCAGCAGTGTAAGTTTCCTGCTGCCCGTGATTCACTGCAACATCTGAGAATGTCACATATGGGTCTGTCCCCCCTGCACCACAAGTGAAGAGCAGAGAAAGATACTATGGACAAAAAGCACATCCAAGCTTTAGATGCCCAGTGTGAGGTAGGCAGGACCTGTTTTTTCATCATCCTAAAGCATTTGATAGCACAGTATGCAGTCAAAATGGCAGCATCAGGTCCTTCAGCCATGACATTCTATTAGTGCAACCTGATTTTTTCTCTGCACGCATTCCAATGAAGGAAAGGGAGTTGTGCATGCTATTTGACACCCTCATTCATTGAAACATTCACATTTCATCCAGGTTTACTGGACTTGATGGACTGTCACATCCTTCTTGCTGTGTGCTGCTGCTCTTACAGAGGCACTCCTGAGATTTATAGGACAAAATCTTGGTTCCACAAAATCCAATGGCAAAAGCTGCCAGGTTTTCATTGTGTAGTATAGTGCAGTCCTGTTCTCTTCTTGGTCCTGGCTATCACAATACTATCAGGCACCCAGATTATCAGAGAAAAAGCTTCATCAATTGGAGCATTGATGGCAAGCAGAACCCATAACAAAATAATAAAACACTGCTTTTATTTATACAGCTCCCCCAAAGCCAAGGCACTATATAACATAATGAAACACTTATATTGAAAAACAGAAGACCCCAAAGAATTAAGATTCAAAAATTAAATCTGCTGGATAGTTTTTGCCTTTGGACCAGGTTATGCAGCCACAGCTCGTGTTGACTGAAACTCACTCAAAGACGTTGCTGAAATCAAGAAGTCTCCAAAACACCTCTTGTACTTGGAGATGGGCTTGAGGCCTGTGGGTTATGCTTGCATCCAGCGAAGGTCTGCATCCAGACTGCTGCAGGCTGCTGTTTGGTCACGGCGAGGTCTCGTTTCCCATGTGGAAGACTAGAGCATGGGCCTTGCTCCACCAGCAGCATGTTTGCAGCCACATGTGTCGGCGGCTCTAGAGCCGAAATCTGTTGGAGGCTGCCTTTAAAATAGCAGGACTCAGCCTTTTAAAGCCCTGAGGGGGAATCCTTCCCCACAAGTCAGAGGGACTATGGAATTAGGAGTTGAAATGCTGATATGGATGGAAGCTCTGAGCCAGGTCCTATGAATGCTGAATTTCCCTGCTGCCACCCATCTGCTGAGCAGGGCCTGATGAACCATGCCTTGCAACCGGAACAGAGCACATAAAATCCGGGGTGCCTGAGGGGCTCCCGCTGGTCCCCGCTGCCCCCAGGTGGCCCCCCCCCCCCCGCCGTGCTGGGTCTGCCTCCTTCCATCGGCATCCCCCCCGGCTAAAGGGCTCAACAGGGGAAAGAGCTGGCAAGTGCATGGAGGGGGTGGTGGACGCCAGCCCCATCCCGCGGGAAAGCCCGTGCGCTTCTTCCCACCGTGCCCTCCGCCGCTTTCCTGCAGCTCTCCCTGCCCTCCAAAGCCGCCCCAGACCCCCCCCCGCCGTGCTGGGTCTGCCTCCTTCCATCGGCATCCCCCCCGGCTAAAGGGCTCAACAGGGGAAAGAGCTGGCAAGTGCATGGAGGGGGTGGTGGACGCCAGCCCCATCCCGCGGGAAAGCCCGTGCGCTTCTTCCCACCGTGCCCTCCGCCGCTTTCCTGCAGCTCTCCCTGCCCTCCAAAGCCGCCCCAGAGCCTGGCGCTGCCAAGGGGAAGCCCTTCCCATCCTCAGTGTTGCAGGATCTCACCGAACACTGGAACCAGCTCCGCCCGGGGAGCTGCAAAGGCTCAGGAGCGAGAACTTCGGCGTGGCTGGGCAGTGCAGGCAGTTTCTGAACACTTAGGATCTGTTTGTCTGGTGTCTTTGAAGTGTCACCTGTCTGTCCCAAAGCTTCTCATAAGTAGGCCCTTCAGAAAAAGGTGTTTTATTTTCAGCATGCCTCAGTGAAGAGCTTTATTAGGAAGCTTTAGATACTGGAGCCAAAATTTGGTCTGCTAATACCAGTTATATTGCTATCCTAAGGGTTAATGATCAGATTGGAGTTTAATATCCTGATTCCTTCTCAGATGATTTCACATTAATTGTGCTGCCTTGCTACTGTAAAATTTAATACCCCCTCTTAACCAAATTCTCACACATTACAGCCCTTCCTACCTGAGACCTTGGCAATTCCTCTTTTCTTTTTTTTTTTTTTAATTAAAAAAAACATCACTGAAATTAGCAGCACAGGTCTGGGGGATTGGCTGCCTGCACTCTCCTTGCTCTGCCTGTTTTCAGTTCAATATGTTGAATGGATATACACTGCAAGCCTGCAGGACCTGGTCCACAGCCTGCGTGTGTTAATGGAAAGTTTGCCATCAGTTTTGAAGGGACTTGAGATCTGGCTGATGGAAAAGGGAAGCACAGATGGGGAGAATAAGTAAGGGTGTTTTTAGGTAGCCCCGTGTTGTGTGCATGTGCGGATGACCCCATGGTATACAGTGATTTGAGTTTGCTGCACATCTCATCGCCCTGAATTTAGAGCAGCAACAAAGGTACATCATTAGTACCACCCCAGCACAACCTTCTCTAGCCAAAATATTTCTTTAGGAGTATTATTTCTTGGCTTAGAAAAATCCTCTTTTTTGTCTTGTTTTGTTTTGTTTTGAACAAGTGTTTCCCAAAAGTATTTCCCAACTGGATCATAAAAAAAAAAAATCTACATCGCACTGAAAAGAATAATCAGTCCCTGCTGTTAAGCTCTTATATTCTGAAAGCAGAGTTAATGAGATGAATATTGTCTAATTAAAGAGACCTTCATAACTGTAGGATCAAACCTTCAGATGGAAGTCATCAAGTTGGGATAACATGAAGCTGTGAGCTCAGGCTGGATCTAACTGTTGAACCTGCACTCCCAAAAAGGACACTTAGGTCAGGAGATGTCTTTTTAATAAGAAATCCTAGCCTGACACTTGAGAAACCATTGGGCTGTGGAAACTCTTTGTCCTTAACAGGACTAAGAGGAGGCTGAAGTCTTGCCAAGCTTTTCGCCATCTCCCCCTCCTACTGGTTGCAACATCTCTGCCTTTGGAGCAGCGTGATTGACAACAGGCTCAATCACAGTTTAGATCTGCCCTTGAAGCTTCGGGCTGGCAGTCATTGCTGCTCTGACAATCTCCGTGATCCCGGGTTTGTCACTGTGTAGAGGTATGGCCAGCTGTACCTGTGCTCTTTGGCTCCCTCACATCGATCTCCTGCCGCAAAGCCACTATAAACCCATCTTAAGCAGGCAGCCTCTAAGCCAAATTGATATCTATGCCAATGGAAATAAAATATATCGAGGAATCCTCCATGGTCTTTTATAAGTAGGGTAGAGAGTTTGCACTGTGTGCTTGACTTTATGCAAGTGTGTAGATTTTTAAAATTGTTATTACTATTGGATAACAGTAAAGGGTTTATTAAATGTGACCCATCGAATGTGAGGGAAAGATATTTTCATCCCTCAGCAGGGAGAAGGAAAACCACTGGCCCTTGAAGAGATGTCTGGTAATGTTTTAAGACAAAAAGATTTTCCTACAAGATACTCTACTCTGTAGGAAGACACTGATTAAACTAAAGTCAGTGCTTTGCAGGAATGTGCCACCTTCCTTAAAATGTGATAGGAAGTTCCTGTCTGAAAGGGTTAGAATGGCTAAAAATTAGCTGAACATCTCTAAAATGTCATTTTTCAAAAACTATGACTGAGATGTTGATGTCTTGATTTGCAAAAAGATTTTGGAAAAATCACTGGAAATCCAGAGAAACAGAAATTCTGCTTTACAACCATCTGCAACCTCTATGTAGGCACAGCCCTGTCTTAAAATAAATAATAGATCTTACTGACTTGAAGAAAAAAATTGGCTGAGACACAGTTAATACTCAGACTCCAGTCAAGTTTTGTTTAAACAGGGAGTATAGCATTCAGTTTCTACAATCTGAAGAATAATAACTCTAGAGCTTAGAATATCTTGTTAACATGCATTTGGAGGGCTGTTTTACTTTTTAAATATAAGCTCTCAATTGCTTAAGCAAAAATACACACTTTTATATGCAAGTGGTTAGTCAAGTGCTTAGGCAATTCTGCAAGAATGAATTGGATGACACAAATAGTAATTTCATATTCAAAATCTGGATAGTATATTTGTACTTACTATAGCACATGTGTATCTCATGGTTGATGTGCAATTCATAACTCTTTCTTTAAAGAAAAGATGAATGATTGGATCTGAACATTCTTAACAAAAACAGAAGTGAGTACCTCTTTTGGGAAAAAAATCAAATCTGCATTGCCTTTTCCTATTTTGCCAGCACCCAAAGGAGAGAAGGACAAACTGCATGCTTATTACTGAAGCATTTAAGAAGCTGACATTTATCTTTCATCAAATAATAATTTTCTTTGAATATTAGTGCAGTTAATCAGAATAAAAATACTTGTACATGCAAAGAAGAAAGCATTACCAGTGTATCAAACATGGGTAATCAAAAAAAAAAAAAAAAATAACAACCATGAATTAATAACTATATTTTCCTGCAAAAAGAAAATCTAGGTAAAAACCCAAGTAAAAGTATAAATACTGCTCCACCTCTGTTGTATATTTCTTCACAGTTGTGTCAGGACCAAGTCTCTTGCCTAACCCACACGTGCCTCCAGGTACATCAGTATGGAGGAAGACCTTTCACCAGCATGGGCATTACCAGCCATGGAGTGGTGGGTTAATCTTGGCTGGCTGCCAGACACCTACCAAGGTGCTCCCTAACTCCCTCCCCTCAACAGGACAGGAGGATAAAATAAGATGAAAAAGCTCATAAATCTAATACACCTGCTGTTCTCAGAGGCAAGTTAAATCCCTCCTGGTTTAAAAAGTCATCAACAAACAGGCTGGAGCAGTAAGCAGGAGAGATGAAAAAGAAATGACAAAGCCAAATCCTAACTATCAAATGCTGACTTCCATGAGGGACCCATCGAAATTACCTGGTGGAACTGGGCTCCCTAACGTTTCTGGCTGAGGGAGCTTGTGAAGTCTCTGACATGTTGCATAAGCAATGAGTTTAGGAGCTGAAGTTAGGCTACTGAAGGCGTAACTAATCTCACAGGAAAGCTTTGCCATGGCATTGTTCTGAAACTCCTCTAGGAGTCTTTGCTCTGAAATGTTATTTGACACTTTTTTCAGCTGTCCCCAAGCAATGAGACAACCGTTCAGATCTGCAGAAGAGCTGTGGAGGCCATGCTAATGGACTCTTCGATGACATTGAGCAAGTTCTAGTCTGGGGCAACTCACATATCACAGTCACATAGTGTAGCATAGATGTTAGAGGTTTGGGGGTGGGGGAAAATCCTTCAATACAGAGGACCATGAATTAGGGCTACTTTTTGTGTGTTCTATACAGTGCTAGAGATTCATCTGTAGAATAGAGTTGGACTGTTATTTAGAGTTCAGTGCTTTCCCTTCAACAGCTGAAGGATTGAGCAACTCATTCAACAGCTAATGAAATCACTTGCCTTGCTTTCCAGCCTCATTTTACTTCAAATGTTGGCTTTGTAGGGACTTAGAAAGCTTAAACCCAAGTTCTGTCCTTTACAGTGACACAGCTGTCTCTGAAGTCATGGAAAGTTGTACTCAACATATCTGAGTCTAGCATTTGACCAAGGGCTCTTATTCAGTCATTTCCAAAGGAGGCCAATCACTGCCAAACATATGCCCTGCAGGAAATGATGCCAAAATGCCAGTCGTTCTCTGTGAACGTGCTGGAAACCAGCAGGGACTGCAGGGGTGCAGCCATGCTATGGTGGAAATCATCCTGTGAGGGTTGCAGTTTGGGTACGGCCCTCAAGCTGGAGTTATTTCAGGTGACCACATCTGATGTGAGGGCTGCTTGGTGATCTGGACTGTAAGCTCCAAACGTAACTGAGTCAGCAGGGGCAGAAGAAATTGGCACTGCTGCGTCACCCTGGGACACAAGGGCCTGTTCAGCCAGCCCAGCCCCTCTCCCTCATCACCCTGGGAAGCCCATTGCTAATGCCCTATCTGGGAATGACTCCCAGCTTGCTTCTGGCCCCTTGGCTTTCTGAGGTATGTGGCATACATTTTGCAGCTCTTCGCCGTATGAAGATTCATGATGTAGCTCAAGACAGTCAGGATGACCACCCCTTGTAGGCTGAGAATGGTGCTTTGAGAGTGGGGGCCAGTTCATTAGCTGGTGCAATAGACAGCAGAGCCCTGGGGATTTGATTAGACAGTCAACAGCTGGTACCCAAATTTAAGACACAAACCTTGCACTAGAACAGGCTGGACTGTTTGCAGCCAATGGTCTGATGAAAAAGCAATTCCTCTTTGTTTTTCTAGAGCACATGCAAGCAGCCACATTTCTACAGAAATTCCTTTGTTACTGAAATCAGTTCTACAAATAGCTTGTGCAGAAGCTGGGGAGAAGGTCCAATCACACCAGTTTCATAGATTAGTCTAGTGAAAGTTCTTCAAATCTTGGTGAAGGGGAAGAGGTGGATTCTCACTTGTTGATGTTAAACTGGTCCATTGAAAAGGTGTCATTTTCCTGGAGAAAAAAATAGAGGCATTTATGATGTGAATAGTAAGAAGACTATCTTATTGCAAGCTTAATTTTGCTCATTTCAGTGACTGTAGAAAGCAAACGACACTACTCCCAGCTTTGTCCATATTTTCCTATGCTCCCTATCCAGAATGTCTTGTAAGTCTGAACAAGAAATAAAGATCTCAAAAATGATCTTTCCCCACTTCCTGGACACTCATGCACAACTATTGCCTTTCTGGCATGAATGGTGTGTTGCTGGACACAGCAGGTGTGGTAGGGCTCAGATGTTCAATCCTGACCATTTCCCTGCTTCCCTGGTCAGTGATTCACAATTGCAACTGCTCCTAGTAAGACCTGTTCAAACCAAACTTGAGGGATCCTTTCCCTGTTGCACAACATTAGTGTCTCAAAGGATTCCTGCCTTGTTTTCCTTTCCCCACTCTACTAATATTTATTGACAAGAGCTGCCTCTACATATGTTATGCAGGGCGTTTGAATCTGCTGTTTAGCAAAGTCCAGGCTGCAGCATAATAAGATGCAGGGGATTCCTAGACATAGTGAAATGCCAGACTTCATGTACATCAAGCCAGTAAATGCAAGCTGATTCACAAAACTGCCCTGAAAAAACAAGTTATTAACACTTGTGCAGTCCTAGAGGACACTGGAAAAGTGAAGGAAAACGAAAAGGGGAAAGGTGCACTCTCTTACAGAGCCTCATTGCTTGGAGGTGCAACGAAGGAAGAAGGAGTCAGCAATACCTCAGGTTAGGTGTTTCGCTCCCTTCCTTCCTCCCCCTTCCTCTTTTGGGAATTGCTCTACATCACTGGACCTCTCCTGGGGCTTTTGAGATAAATAGGTGTGACTTCATGGACAAAAACATGCTGAGCCTTGGGTGTCACCATGAAAGAAACTGACTTCCCAAAAGAGACAGATAATCTATTATTATTTGTGTGAGGGGCCCAATCAAGACTAGAGTGTATTATTTATAAGGGAAGCATGTAGAGAAGGCAGGGAGCTGTTGTTAAGCTTGTTGTATCTGAGGGACACTGAAGAGCAGGTGTTCAAAGGTATTTAAAAACCTATTCAATATTAGGGTTGGAGCTTAAATGTAATTGGAAATTTGGACTAGAGAGATAAATGTCGAAAGAATTGCCTAAAATCCCAATACGGAGGAGCATTAGGCAGTCAGCTGGGTATGTGACACATATGAAGTACTAAGGATCGATAAACAGAGGGATAGTTTTAAAGATTTTTCAAAACCAGGAATGTCCCATTGTGCTGAAAACTACCTTGCTGTTTATAGTCCCCTGCCTTTGCGCATACATACATAATATGAAAATCACACAGAATTTCTACTTACCGAAATGCACCTTGGGGTCCAATTTCTGAGACTAAACGGGACGGTCAGTATTATGTCAGAGTCTTGTGGGAGAGAAGGCTGATCTCTTTCACTTCTCAGCTCAATGGTTAAGTGAGAACTTGCCTTTCTTACCCCTCTGCGCATACTGAGTGGTATGAGCAGCAGTCACGCAAGACCAGGACAATTGTAAACTTAAATTCTGAGTAGTATAGGTGTTGACAAGACATTCTATTGATGTAGTCTCTGCTCGAGACAAGCTATCTCTGTTGCAGCCTTTGATGCTGAATTCCCTGGGAAATGACAGTGCCCTTCCTCAAGTCTTTCAAGTAAGTGGGCAAAATAGCTAAGGGAAAAAAAAAGGGGGAGGATGAATAGATGGCAAGAATACATAGACCTTTGTAATATTATAAATTTTTGGCTAGCTTTGTACTGAAGAAAAAAACATAATCAAGGTTAATTGAAAGATATGATTTATCATTGATGATGTTTCCAGTATTGGGAGTGGCTGGAACATGAGTAAGTGTTTTCAAAGCTGTTTTGCCTCATAGCGTTGATGGTGCCTGCAAAGATTATGCATATATGAGTTTTCATTTCTCTGTAGCTGTAGTTGGCTCCGACACTGGAACAGCACATTGCAGAACGCCGTCCTGCAGGGGTGTTGGATGTGCAGATCTGCACGGTCCTGCCGCTCCGTCAGAGGTTGGAGCGAGCATCTTTCCCCTCACCTTCTCCTCTCCCGTGAACGCACGCTGTCGTTTCTCAGGAGGGCTACTGGCTGAGTTGCTGTTTCCCTTCACAGAAAAGGCCAGAGGCATGGAGGGAAGGGGAGGAGAAGCACAATCCAACACGAGAAGGTGTCTTCTGAGCCAAATGAACTGCAGGGAGGTCAGGCACAGCATGTTCTGTCCAAAGAGTGCCTCTGCAAAATCCCTGACAAAATCCTTGCCGTGTGGTAAATCCCCCGCTGGAGTATCAAGTCTGCTGCTCCCGCTTGGGATGAGAAACACCCCGCTCAGCCAGCACCAGCAACGCTCAAGCGCCAGCCCTGGCCAGCCCAGCCTCCCGCTGCCTCCCTCCAGGCTGTGGCCAGGAGGAGCATCAGTGCGGCGGCATGGGGAGACATCACTGGCCCAAGGATGCCTGCCTGGTTTTGCTGGCTGCTGGTGGGTGAGTGAGGTGCCAGTCTGGTAAAGAGGCAGCTGGGCTGGGAAGCAGGATGGCTGCCGGACACTGTAGCCCCGGGGAAACCAGTGGGGAAACTCTGCCCTTGGCTCCACAAAGTGGGTTCCTGCCTCTGCTGCCCATACGCACACATCCTCCGCTTCCCCAGCCCTGCTCATAAACAGGCATCTGGAGCCGTGAAAACCTTTCATTTCTGTACCAGCAACCGGCTGGTGAGCACAGATTTGGGCAGATCTCCAAGCAGTGCTGGGCACAGCTTGCCTAAGAGCGGGCAAGTAAAGATCTGGGTGCTCTGGGCTCGTCTGGAGGCTTTGCTGCAGGTCAGTACGACCATTGTATACCTTGCACCGGGGCAATTGCATTCGTGTGCGGACAGCCTGAAAACCCTGAGGTGGTGACAAGCCAGCCCGTGGCACTTTGTAGTGAAATGGGTGAAGCTGCCATGGCTGCAGCACTCAGCCCTCCGTAATTCCCGTGCCTCAGTTTCCCTTGTGCAATGCAGGATTGCTGGCACTGACTCTTGCTTAGAAAGGGGGAAAAAAAGTCACATTTTGGATGCATTGAGGAGCTAGAGGTGGAAAGCTTTCCATGTAATAACATGTGGCAATGAGAAATTTCAAAACAAAATCAGGGAAAGGGAGGGGAAGGGGCCAGTTTTCAGTTGAAAGGTTTTGTGTATCAGCAGTTTGGATCTGTTTTGATATTAATAATCTGGACTCACTTTTTCTTTCTTATTATCACTGGCATTATTTATTTCTATCTGATTTAATTAATGAAGAGCCTGTTGGCACCTGCATTAAAGCAGGTGTTCTGCGTCCTTCCCCTTGGCAAGCAGTACCTGTGCTCAGCTCCAGGCATGATGGCAGCCTCCTGGCCAACATTTGGTGGTGGTAATTAAGGGCTGTTGGGACTTAGTTTCCTTCCCTGCAGGTGCACGGGCTGGTGAATGATTTCTGATCAGCTATATCCATTGCATGTGCATGCAGGGAAGGGACTATTGCAGTTTAAGGCACTGCAGGGGCAATGGTACCACTGTGTGAAGATCTGCTTTTTAAATCAGCCCTGCAAGGGATGCTTAGCTTCGTGGCTGTTGACTGATACTGTGGTTTCTTCCACGACATAAGCTGTGCCTCCTGCCCCATCCCACCAGCTTCCCAACTCCCTCCTGAGGGCAACTTAGCACAGATCAATGCCCATAGTGGGGAGCTCCGAGACAATGCTGCTGCTTTCTTAGGCTTTTAATTGACAAGGAATTAACTTGGGATTAAGGAAACACAGGAAAAAGAGGCAACATCACCTCACCAACGACCAACCCATCCCCAAGCCATGAAAACATCTGTGAGGATATTCCACACAGCAGTGGCACGCACTCCGTGTGCAAGCTGATCCTGCCAGGGAGCCGAAGGCAATAGCATATTGCTTCCTGCTGGCTTTGGCAATGATGGCACAGGTCTGAAGCAAATGTTCAGACCTGTTCAGGAGCAGCATGGAGATCCCACAAGCCTAGTGAGTTGACCAAAGACATCTCTCAGGCCTGGAGGGCATTTCCAAGAAGTGCTGTGTCTTGGGGCGGTAGGACTTTGTCAGCACAGAAGTGCTTTTCTGCTCTGACTGTGAGAAGTGTACACAAACAGCAGCGTATGCCTGGGGAATTGCAGAAGACTGAAGAAAAAAAGTAGAAACTGACAGTGTGACAAGGCTGCAGCAGATATGGATGAGTAACAGAAGAGTGGAGCTAAGCAGAGGACTTGCTAGGACAGATCTAGATGTCAGGGAGGAGAAACAGAAGTACCACTGGTCCAGAGAAGGGTCTTAGTTCTCCTTGAGCCTGGTACATGCACCTCAGGGGTGGGGAATATTTCACTGAGGACATATTTCTGTAGGACAGGGAGAGGGGAAGTGGTTGGCGGCCGGTCACAAGCGGTGCTCCCCCAAGGCTTGGTTCTGGGGCCAGTCTTATTCAGTA
>NW_010547892.1:0-2548 GCF_000687285.1 Phaethon lepturus | reverse complement strand
CGTGCTCTCGCCGCCCCGGACGTTAGCTGTCGATGCTTCCGCCACAACTAGCCGGGGAGGACGGGCGCTTCCAGAAGGTGATTTAAACTTCCCTTAGAGGTATCCGGGACAATGCACTACCTGGAGGTGGCTCTTCCCGCTCTGGATGTGGAAGGATCCCACCCAACCAGCCCAGGCAAACGTCCTTTGCTCTCAAGAGAGAAGCCAAGGGGAAACTTATTCTATTTTAGCAGGGCTGAACTCAAGCGCGTGGCGTTGAAGTCCCCAGGCAGGGCAGAGAGGAGACCTGAGAAGGTCCAACTGCTTCACGCAGCCCCAGCTCCGTCCTGGACCCGTACTCCTGGCCAGGAAGCGGAGACCTCCAGCCCCGGCTGCTCCATCAGCACGGGGTGCTGCGCTGCAGCACGCGTGGTTTTCAACCGGGAAAGCACGTTCCTTGGGATATTCGCGGTGCCTCTGCAGAACTTGCTTGGGAAGCAACTCCTGACCCCGTGGCCCTTACGGACACGAGCAGGATGGTCAACACTCACTGGTCAACGCTCTTCGCTATGGAGGCCATGATGAAGAGGACGGCTTCTGTCACCTCCCAGGGTGGATTCCCATCCTTCAGAGTCGCGTAAAGCTGCATGAAAGAGAATCAGTCACAAAAGGAGCTAGGAAGACAGCTCGTGGGCATGCAGTGGTGCGTCCCACCCTGCGAGATCACCACCCACTCCTCACCTCCTCCGACCCCAGAAATACCAGACTCCAGGCGCGGACCTGCAGAAACCCCCGTGGTTCCACAGATCACCCTGCTATTTTGGGACCACGGTACCGCTCCCCGCAGTGTGAGACCTCCTGCTTCTCCCAGAGCAGTCCCCACCACCGACTTCAAGACACGGTTGCTTCCTTGTGCACGAGGAGATAACGCGTGTGACCTCCTCCCCACCCCGAAGGCCACCAGGGCTTGGCTACCTCCAGCCCAGCGACGGACGCCTCGCGATGCTCCCGCCAAACCCACCTGAGCAAAACACTCCACCGATCCCACCAGGAAGATCAGGTCTTTCACCAGGTCCGAGACCCGCATCCGGAACTCCCCAAAGTCATCCGTCTCCTCTGGGACACCCTCCTAAGAGAGGTTAGGGAGGGCAAAAGGGTGAGAGCAGCTCAGAGAAATCCAGGTTCCCGTTCGCCCACAGGCAGGACGAGGCAAGCAACTCCGTTGGAGAGAGGAGATCGGTCGTTTCTGCCCCCTCTCCCCACATCAAGCTGCTGAAGGGGGTTCGAAGGAGAACCGCGCGCAAGGAGAACGCCAACAGCCTGAACGCGTGCTGCGTATTCCTGCTCCGACATGCAGGTGAAGGGATGGAAATCAAGGGGACGAGGAGCACGGGCAGAGATGGAAGAAGGATAAAGCATCCCGGACGTCAAGGAGGGGGATGACAGCACTGTGGCTAGCGAGCTGTGCAAGCTTTATTCCAACACAAACACCCCCGAGCAGGGGACGACGCATCTCTCCGCAGCTCCCAAAACGGGAAGCGCCTGGGGGGAGGCGGGAGAGGGTCACCCCGCGGGACGCCAGAAAGCTCCGTTAGAACAAGAGCCGACTTGACGAAAAGAGGTTTATCGCAGCAATTGTAACGACCCTCTCTCCTCTCCCTGCAGTTGCTGCAGCTGCAGTACCCGCAGAGCCCTATAGCTACGGAGAGCCGTCGGCGTGCGGCAGCGGGGACAGACGCATCCCACCACCCCACCGCGCAGCCTTACGTGGTCCGAGTCGAGCTGGCAGTGTCTGGCCAGAGCGTGGAGCAGGCGCTGGATGTAGGCTTTGAAGATGCTGTGGATGACGGCGTCGTCTGTCTTGTACAGGTGCTCTCCCAGTCTGTACCAGAAGTTAAATGAAATTTCTACCACCTGTTTAGAAAGAAAAATTCAGCGTCTTGTTATCAACGGAACGTTACTTTCTCCACGCTGCTGGTGCTCGCTCTTCTCCGGAGGTGCCTGCAGCGTGGCGGGGTACCACAGGCTTCCATCGGCCGTGCCGCTTCTTCATGCGACGATGAAACGTGGAGCGGCTCCCCCAGCTTCGCCGGCCTCCTCTGCTGCTTGTCACCTAAGAAGGGATTTTAAACCCACCGAGTTAACCTGAAAAGCCCTCAGCAGCCCTCGGGAGTAAAGCCGCTTCTCTGCAGCTTTAACACGGCGGCGCAAGCACCGCCGCTTGCTTCACAGCTTTCGCCGTTTCTCTGCGCGTTAACCGCGGCGGCGTAAGAACCGCCTCTTGCTTCAGAGCGTGGCCATCACCTCATCTCCCGTCAGTCAAATCTGCCAGTGATAAATTTCTGTCTCCCTGACGCCGACGCGGTTCGTGCACGTGCTCCGGCCTGGCTCACGCGGCGGGTGACGTTTAGTACTCGGCCTGTCCCAACACGCTACGGGGTATTTTGCTGCTTCCAGGTACGCTGTCACCACCAGAGAGCCACAGCGGTGGAAGAGTTTGCCCACCTACACCAATCCTCACCGCATTTAATCCTCACGCTCACAGCAGTGTGCCCAGGTGGCCAAGAAG
>NW_010547891.1:0-5590 GCF_000687285.1 Phaethon lepturus | reverse complement strand
GCGCTGGGCGCCGAGCACGGGGCGGCCGGGGCACCGTGTGCTGCTCCCGCTCTGTACCGGCTTTTCTCAGCTGCCGCTCCTGGTTTCTCACTGTGGGTCTCCATGTTCTTCTCTTTTCTCCGCTTGTAGGTGGGGGTCAGGGCCACTTGCTCCTCTCTTCCCTTTCCCTCTGTACGGATTGATCCATTCTCTCCTCGGCCAAATGGATCCTGAGCAATAAAGCCCTGAAGTGTTTTGATCCTGACCCAGCCAGTGTGGGGTGTGCTGGTGGCAGAGGTCCGTGCCTGGCACCGGTGGGTTACGGAAGAGCCATTTCTGTTGGAGAGCAGAGCAAGGCTTTGTGTCCTTATTTTCCATCCTCAGGTTTTCCAGTTTTTATCCAAATCCACAGGGTTCTGTTTACTGTCACCTGGAAACATCTGCTAGAATTTTTATATTGATTAGACTCAGAGTTGCAGAAAGCCATTGCAAACAAAACCCCACTGTCATGCTGACAGCGAGAACTCACTTCTCAGGCAGCAATAAAAAAGAGGTGACAGAGAGCCGAGTGCACCGATAGTGCACCCATACATACACACATAACTGTAATTACTAGTATCATTGAAATGATAGGTGTAAAGACCTAGTTAGCAATGGAGCAGGATCATTAGCATAAAAACTACAAGCACAAAAATGCGCTGAAATGACAGATACAAGGAAGCCGCATGAGATTTGCATTAAATTAGTGACTATGTGTGAGATGCTATTTAAATGGCAGGTGACTAGAAAATTTCTTTTCCTTTTAATGTAAGAGGCTGAAATGTTCATTTTCATGGTAAACAGTAACTACACATTGATTTCTAGCTTTAAAGCATCTCTGCAAATAGCACTCACAGTAAGTGGGGTTGGAGTCACAGAAATCAGAGGACTGGCTTGCCCTACATGTCTCTGAAAGTAAGCAGCACAGCTTGAATTTCCTTCATACACTTGTTAAAAAAACTGCAGTGACAACAAGAAGAAAACCAACCACCCTGTGTCGGGGGGTGGTAAATCAATTCACACACAATTATTTGGGAAAGCGATCTGATGAATTATTTCAAACCAGAAACACGTCTGAGGAGGAATATCAGGAGCCTGCAGTGAGCTGAAGGTGCCCACTGACTGCTCCCTGTCACGCGGCAGCACCCTGTATTTCCACGGAGCAGAGGAACGGGATCATATCTGAAAACGGGTGGATCCAGATTTCCCCCGCAGCTTGCAGATCCCCTTTTTGATAGGCAACCAAGTACGATGCCAGGCTTGGATTAGTGTGTAAGGGCCCCCAGTGCCCATCTGTCCCCTGGCCCTAGGAGGAAGCCCGCAGCCTTCTGGGGCTCTCAGTGCTCCCAAAATTTAGCACAGCACCTGGGGACACCCCCCAGGTCTGGCACAAATAAGGATTCCCAGGACCTCCAAGCTCTCACCTTTGCAGATGTTTTTAAGGAATCTTGGTAACCCTTGTTGCTGCGCCCCAGGGAGCCCCAAGACCTTCACTGTTCTGCGAAGGTGTCAACCACACCAAGAAGAGCGGGTTTCTGACAGGAGAAAGCCTTGCTGTGGAGGTGCAGCTGAAGACCGCTCTCCCTCCGGGCACCCGGGCGACGTCCGGGGTCCCGCCGCACCTCTGCTAATCCCCTGCCCGGGGACCGCTGCCGTAGCTCCCCGAGCAGTGCAGCGTGGCTAGCCCGGGCGTACCGCTGCGGAGCATGGCCACCCTCTGTCCATCGTGGAGACAAGCCCCAGCCTGAGAACGTATCGCTTATACCTGAGAACGCCTGAAAACTGCAGGTTAGTCCATCGCTGGAAGCTAATTTGCACACAATTAATGGCACAGACGCAAGCTCAGCATAAAGGCAGGTAAATCGGTGTAACCGCCCAGCTCCCGGTTAGGTTTATCCCAGGCACGCACACAACAGGGCTCGCAACCGTCGAGCTGTGCTGCTATAATTAACTATCACAACTTCCTGACATAGTGAGGCTTTAAGTAAGAGCTTTTGAAAAGGTTATCCTTTGACTGAATGAAGTCTTACCCTAACACATCTCTAAATGGTGCTATTTTGGGGATGAAAAATGTCACTTCTTTCCCAAAACGGACCCATCTGAAACTGGTCACTAGGCAGTGACACATTAGAAGAAAGACTTTTTTTTTCCCCCTAGGTGTAGCCGGTGTTTGCTGTTTGATAAGTTGCTCAGGTTCAGCTCGACCATGTAATTTGCGGAGAATTGTTCGAACGGCTTAACGTGTTGTGAATCAAAAGAAGAAATTCTACTCTTGCTAATTAAGATGGAAAGGGTAATTATTTTTCTCTGACTGTAAGTTCACTTTCTGAAGGAGGAAGGAGAAAACTGAGCTTTCAAATGCCTTTATTCTTTTGGCCACGGAAGTAGTCCTCGTTTGCACCCGCAAATGTTCGCACGTACTTATTTGTGTCTTCCCTGGCAGGCGCAGAGTCCCTTTGAAAACGGAGCCCACGTAACGAGAGGAGGAAAACGAGGGCTGGTGCCGGGCAGAAAACACGCCGCTGCTCGACGGTATCTTTCTTCCACAGGTTTCTCCAAGTACTTGACAAATTTTAAGATCAACAACAAGAAACGCGAAGGGGCAGGGAAATGCTGTAAAGCATTTTTAAATGTGGGACTTAAAATTTGCCCCGAAAGGCAAAAATTACTTAAGTCACTTGGTGGCTGATCAGAGGGTACAAATCGGAAGCCTTAAATACCCAGCCTGCACGAAGCAGCTCTTCCAGCTAGTTATTCTTGACGTGTCAGCAACGCGTTTGACCGCACTGGTCTATTTATTTGCTCGTTCTCCGTAACCTCAGCCTGCCGAGCCGTGCATCTGCTTGGGCTGCTGTCAGTCACATGTCAGTTTTTATTTTACTTGGCTCACATCAAAGCTGGTGTTTTGACAAAAGGTGGAGGGGAAGAGTAGCTGTCAAAGCACTGAAGGCAAGAGAGAAAGGCAGAGATCCAAGAGGTGCGTGGGGGAGAAACGGGGTATTTGTTATCCGGGAAAACGATGCAATATTGTGCGGGAGATGCAAAGAGCAGAGAGTTGCAGGGAGCGGCGCGGTGAGTTTTGGGGTGACTCGCTCGTGCTGCTTTAGGAGGTGCAGAAGGGGAGGTGCGCTGGGCTTCGGGCGGCAGCGGCGCAGGGAGGTCTAAGCAGGAGGGCGAGGAACGTCCCCCACGGCACTCCCCTGGGCAAGCCACCGCTTCACCGGCTCAGCCCGGGGGAGCGAGGGTGGTTGTGGCCCCGCGGCCAGTCACCTCTGGCTGGTGCACTGGGGACCCCGCAAACACAGCCTGAAGCGGGGGTATGGGCCAAGATGGAAGGTGTTGGGGTGCTGGCGTCGGACCGATGCGCTGGTGCGCCCCGGGATGGCAGCCCGTCGTGGGAGGGGGAGTGGCTGGAAGCATCTCCCTTTACTCGGGGGACAGCGGAGCCCCGGATCCGTGCTGGCAGCAAGCAGCTTCCACAGCCCCTTGTCCAAGCTAAAAAAACCCAGGCAGACCTTGTCTTGACTTTGGACTCGGGTGACTTTTCTAATAGGGATTTCTAAACCTGTGCAGGAATTATTTTGCCCGCTGTTGAGAGACTTCGCAATTTCTTGTTCTCTTTTTTTTCAATTCTGGGGTGGGATTTTTTTTCCCATATTTCCTGTAAAATTCTGAGGAAATGCAATGGCTTTGGGGACGGCTCAAACCTTTTGGTTTTAATGACTGAAATATCTCCTTCCTGTTTTACTTTTCAAAAATGAATTTCATTATAATACCAATAGGGAAAAAAAAGGCTAAAATGAAAAATCACTTCAAAACGGAAAATCAAAACAGTTCCACTCTGTGTTTTTTTCAAATAAAGTGTGATTGAAGTCAGCATGTTCCTGAGCAATGTCTCATCATAAAATAGCATTTTCTGACAGAACAACATTTTTTCATAAAATGAGCACTCAGTCTGAGATTCCTGTATAATGACATGAAATGTGAATACTTGGTGGATCTGAACGTAGACACAAATTATAGCTAGCGTGGACCAATGATTATTCTTTTTTCCTACGCTAAAACAAAACAACCTATAATCATCCAGAGTAGCCAGAGTCTTCGGCTCAGCATCTTCACAAACACAGCAGATACAATTAGAAAGCTGTAGCTGTCTCCTGAAAACAGGGGCAATGAACCAAAACAATTGAACAAAAATAGGTGCCAGTAAGAGCTAAGAGACTCCACATTTTTTGGTTCAGTGGCCAAATGGAAAAAAAAAAAAACATTTTGAGTTAACCTGAATTGAAATTTTTTCAATTTTTCCAGTGAAGCAAAAAGTTGAAAAAATTAATAGCAGATTGCTTTTTCTTTTAAGCTTTTTTAAAATTTTCTGTTCCGTTTCTTTTTCAACTACTTTTAGGGGAAGTTTCAGAGCCTATTTGATCAATCCCAACCTACGGTTTTGTAGTGGAAAAAAACAAGTTTTGCCTGAAAGTATTTTGTCTGTTGCCAAGTCATATGAGGAGAATTAGGTTAAACCTTCCAGAGCTGGGAATAGCACGAGCTGTGTCCAGAAAATAGGGTTGATTCATCTCAGCTGAGCATCGGCTCCCCCGTCCAACGTGGGACCACGTTGTCTTCTGCCTTTGACACACACCGGTGGTCGCTCACCGGCAATGCGGTGGTGCCCGCGGTGTCCTTGCAGACAATTAGTTTGAGGCAGGACTCTTCGTTCCGGTTACTGGAGTTCTCGGTGAGGTGGTCGTTTTTGGAAACGTCTCCCAATGGAAATCAGCCAGACCCAACGCCAGACTAGACATCAGGGTATTTGTTAACATTGGTTTGTTTGGGTGGTTTTTTTTTTCTGCAAAAGAAGCAGATTTAATTACACCAAAATGTTTAGTGAATCCGTATGGATGTTACTGAATCTCCCGCTTTTAAATACGCTGAAGCATTTAGAAGGCCCAGCTTCAATGTTTGCACAGCTTTGCTTCAAGTTTCCTCTCAGAAATTGTTTTGCATTTACCTAATCTGTCATCAAAAGACTAAGAAACAAACCCAAACCTTTCTTTTCTAGAGCACCATAAACCATCTTTAATTCGGAATTGTGAGTGCACCAGACATGCAAAAATTTTTATCAAGCCCTTAACTATATTATGCATCAGCTTTTTCTAAAGTTATGGAATACCTGGCCCACCGAAAGCAAGACCTTTTCCGCCCAGATCCGGCCACGGGAACCAACAGGGTGAGTCGAACTTTGTTTTCTCGCTCTAATCCCGGTGCCTAAACCTGCCTGCAGCCCCAGCCCGGCTGTCAGGGCAAGGCGCAAGAACCCCCGGGGAGTTAATCTCCTCCAAGACTGGCTTAAGCCTTGTGGTTTTCCACCACTACCACAATTTTAGCACTTAGGTTTTTGTGATTTTCTTCCTACCCAAAGAAATGCTCGAGCTTCCTGCAAATCCTGCCTGACTGCGGGCTTGGGCGGCTCCGTCTCCCCGTGAGGGCCAGGATGTCTTCTTGGGTGCCGGGGGACGGCGCGTCCCTCGCGCCCCTCGACGAGGGCTCAGGCGGGGCGCGAGGGTGCTGTTCA
>NW_010547890.1:4719-5015 GCF_000687285.1 Phaethon lepturus | reverse complement strand
ACATTCACAGCCTTTCCCTCATCCACTAGGCCATAGAAGGTCATAGAATGGGATCAGGTATGTCAAGCAGGACCTGCCTCTCATGAACCTATGCTGGCTGCGCCTGATCCCTTGGTTGTCCTGCACATGCCCTGTGATCACCTTGAAGACGAACCTCTCCATGATCTTCCCCAGTATGGAGGTCCAGCTGACAGGCCTGTAGTTCCCAGAATCCTTCTTCCGGCCTTTCTTGCAGATGGCGCCACGTTGGCAGGCCTCCAGTCTTCTGGGACCTCCCCTGTTAACCAGGACTGCTG
>NW_010547890.1:0-4688 GCF_000687285.1 Phaethon lepturus | reverse complement strand
TGTCTTGGCAAGCTCCTCCGCCAGCTCTCTCAGTACTCTCGGGTGGATCCCATCAGGCACCATAGACTTGTGAGTGTCCAGGTGGCTTAACAGGTCCTTAACTGTTTCCTGCTTGATTATGAGGAGTTTATTGTGGTCTCCACCCCTGCCTTCCAGCTCAGGGGGAAATGATGAGAGGCATCTTACAGATTTCATATGAAGTAACACTTGTCTCTGGAAATTACAGAAGTCTTTAGAGTACATTTAGTCCATTTCTTGGAATACGGAGGTAGAGTACATCCATCGTATATACAATTGCAAAGCTTGCTCACTGAAGTTAAGTTCTGAATCTTCATAGTCCCCATCAGTCACAGAATGAGTGAATGCAGGAACACAGACCAATGAAAGAATTAAAATAATTCTCCTGCAATTGTTGTCAAATGAAATATTAAACATTTAATCCAGAACTGAAAATGTTTTTGATGTATCTTACACCACCATGCATCTTTACAGTTGGATTTTTGCCTTTGGCACAATAAGTCTCAAGAAATGAGACCTTGCGAATCTCATATTACAGTGCTAGAAAGAATGTTTTAAGTTAAGCTTCCTAGATATTCCTCTGAAGTCTATCATATCTACAAAAAATAATGGTTATGCTTTTGAGTGGGACAAATATACTGTTGCCTACCCATTTTACCGGACTACCATATGTCTTTCTTACTGACTAATACAATACTGATGAGTAAATTACTGCAATATACTTCAAACCAACTTTGTACAGAAGAAAAAGCCAAAAACATTTGTTCAGGTTTTCTTACTTATATGAGATTTTCTTTTTTTTTTAATCTAAAACTACTAAGCATGTGTTTTGCTTTACAGACCCCATTAAAGGCATACCACTACAGTTGCTGGGACATTTTAAAATGAAAATAGCATTAAAAGTCACATAATGTAAAGTTGGAAGAGACAATAATGATCACATATATAAAAAAAGGCAGTACAAAGCAGAGTTTCACTCAGTCATTAATTTACTGAGTCAACATATGAGAAGATAAATGCCCACCAGGGTAGCAATCCTATTTACATAAAGGTGGACAGGTATTTCATACTGTCTTTGGCAATACTTCTGATGTGTAAAATAAAAATGTATGATGAACGTTATGAAGCCTGTATCCAAGATTGATGGATGCTGAAAAATATCTTTTTTGCAGCTTAATGAATAGACAATCCATCTTTTGTCAGTGGTAGAATACACAGCATCACAAAATATCCTAGGAGGACTAACTTCCAGTATCTCCTAACCTTTCTGTTGCTCTTTACTTAGCTGTATGGCACGTGAGTCTTAAATTTGCCCTTTTTAAACAGCAAAGCCTGCTCCATTCCAATATTCCTCCTCTTTTCCTCCCCCCTGGGTAAGTTTTAACAGGACTTTACTTTAACTGAGCAAGCCAGTAATTAATTAAATAAATTAAAAGCTTAACCCTAAGGTTTGACCTGAGAGCGGAAATTGCTCTGACCGCTCAGTGACACAGAATGTGCTTACTAAAAGATTAACAATGGGAAAGACAGCTGAAGAAAGCACACGAATAGATAGTCACAAGATGCATTTCCACTCTGTTAGACCAAGAGCCATCCAGCTGGAACTTAACAGATGGTCGCAGTCTCTTGTAAAATATTAAAATACTCCTTAATTGTATCATAGGATTTCTACTGAAGAAAGAGCCTCAATTTATCGTACCTTTACTGTTGACAGCAATAGTCCATTGAAGTGGCAGTGAAAGCACATAGACACTGGGGTTACTCTGTCTTTCTGGCTAGGTGCCCACAGAGGCAAGGAAGTCACTGCTATTGTAATTCAGTTGACAAGAAAAGAAAACAAGGCACACACTGCAGCTGAATTAATTGAAAGAAATAAGCTGTGCACCCAAACAGAATTTCAGCTTTAAAAATAAATTTTTGCATAATAATTAGCATCTCATGCTTCTGAGAGACAACACCTAACTGAATAATTAAGCTGTGCTGAACAGAAGTGCAGCATTTTAAAACAGTCCGAAAGATCTTTATGCAATAGCCAGAATTTGGAAAACCCTTTTTACTTCCCTTTTCTTAAGGGGGGATGGAGAGAGAGGGGGGATGGTAGAAGGGTTAAATAAGGAAATATTAGTCTCCTTTGTATTTTCTCAACTCTAGTTCCAAACAACAGTCTGTGACCTGAGGACTTTTCAAAGTAAATGGACTGTAATGATTTAGATATGCAGTCCACTTAAAGATATGACCTGAGACTCTTAACTGCATGCCAGCTTTATGACGAATAAGTTTACTGACTTCAGAGGAATTATTCTTTATTTGCATGAGCTTATCATAAAACAGAATTTCCCCCAAGTTATGCTAAAATAAGAAGACTGAGTTTTGAATAATGACCTTTTTTCATCCTTTTGTTCTTACTACTATACAATCCAAGTCAAAAATTCCATTTAATATTGATTTTAAAAAAAGAAAGAACTAATCAACAAGATTTTAGGATTAGACTATTTTCTCAGGATACTCTAACATTTCATTGTAAAAAGTTTATTAAAAAAGAGGAAAAGTAAAATACTTATTGAAAAAGCACAGACAGAGTGTCTCCCTGTTCTATTCCCATACAGCTAGGTTTGTCACCTTCGAAACACTGAAGCCCCTTAGTCTGTGACAGATGACTACTAGACACAGTCAGTTCAATCTGTATGTGTGTTTTGGCAACAAATATGATGAAATTCCATTTGTCTTTTTCTGTAAGGCACATAATGCCTCATAGTGGCTTTTTGTCTCTCACTTCCTTATTAGTAAAATCCTCAATGACCACAGAGACACCAGAAGCTCACATAGCTATATTGCTTGCAAAGATTCACTTCAGCTTATATACTGATACAAAAGTGAATATAGTACAGAGATCTGTAGTTCAGAAATACATATATATTAAGAAAACTGTTACACTTAACATAACCATCTCTGAATTGTGAATAGAATTTTGGGAGTCTGGATTTTCTGACATTAACTATAAAAACATCCTTCATATTTTTCCATCAAATGGTATGTCATGGTATTACAAAGATTTAAAGCATTAATTATAATAGAGAAATCTATGCAATTATATGTTTTTAACTGAAAAGAATTAACAACAACAAAAAAATTTTAGCCTTCCACATTAACTGAAAGGAATAAATCCAGTGCACTGCATGGATTTATGAATACAAACATGAAGTTTGTATTCTTGGAATTTGAACTTCAGTTGTTCATCCACAGTTCGTTAGAACCAAGGGGTTACAAGATGCTGTTGTTATAGTCGGATGTTACCTCCTGAGGGAAGAAAAGTTAGCGTACAAACAGAGAATAAGGTTTTCAGTCGATTACTTGAGAAACAGGAGTTTGCCACAAATAGAGTTTCAGGAATCACAAGACAGGTTGGGAAGTACCTCTGGAGGTCATCTGGAAAGCAAATGTTTTCTGTGCAGAGCAGGGCCAAATCAGATGGATGCTCTAGGCTGTGTCAAGTTGAGCCCTGATGACCTTCAAGGACAGAGACTCCACAGGTTTCTGGGCAACATCTTCCTGTGTTTGACCTCCCTCACAGGGAATTAGTTGTTCTAATGTCCAATTCAAACTTCCTGTTTTTCTAACTTGTATCTGTTACTTCTTATCTTTCCCCTATGCCCCTCTAAGGGAACAGCAACATCAGGCAGCTCTCAAGGGAAGGGATACAGTTGCTGAGCGTGAGGGCAGGGCAGCGACTCATCAAGGGATGCAGTCCCGTGGTACCTGGGCATAAGAGGAGGGAATGATGACTGGGGTCAGCTGGGAGCCCACTAATGGCCAGGCAAGTCCACAGAGGCCAGGCAGGCCTGAAGCCAAGCTGGGAAGACAGGGCTGGCATCAACAAAGCAGATGAGCAGGCCCAGCAGGCTTGGCATGCAGGTCAGGCAGAGACTGGGTGGGAGTACCTAAGCTCAAATGCAGCTTCCAAGCAGAGTGAGAAGGAACTAGTGAGTCTTCTTCCACCTCTCTCTCACCCTACTCTTCCCCAGGTCACTCATTCTTGTTGTACCAGTGAGGGCCTTGGGACATCACAGTTGATGGGGTGAGTGGGCTGCAGATCCCATCAGTACTCACAGCCTTTGCAGGGACCTTCTGTGGCAACCACTAGCTGCTAATGAGCAATGAGTAGTTTTTATGGGAAAAAAGTTCTTTGCTGAGTGCAATTCCTTTCACTCTGATTAATAAGGCAGGCCTTTTTTTTCCCTTAAGGCATTTGGAGACTACAGAGGGAAACACAGTGCCAAATTAGATATCACATTAATTATACTACTGCATAGGAAGTCTGTTACTATCTAATGTTAACCTAATCACATCTCAATATAAAACAAAAATTCACCTTTTAAATACAAATCTTTCTCTTCCTGATGTTTTTGTTTTTGATATACCTGCTTTTTTTTCTTAAATACAAATCTTTCTCTTCCTGATGTTTTTGTTTGTGATATACCTGGTTTTTTTTCTTAATTCTTCATTCATTATTTTTTTTTACTTATCTTGATACAAATGTAACTGTAAATTCTTCAGGGCAAAACAAAATCATACCATTGCTAATAAAAAAGCAAGAGCGAATTTTTCACTGTACAAGTGTTTCTGTAATTAGGAATGTTCTATTTCACAGAAACAATTTCACAGAAACACTA
>NW_010547889.1:645-5433 GCF_000687285.1 Phaethon lepturus | reverse complement strand
GGGCCCCTGGGGAACAGTGGGTTTTTGGGCTCTTCTGGTGAGCTGCGGTGGGTGAGAAGGGCCCTTTGGGGCTGTGGGGTCCCCGTGGGTCTCAGAGGCACTGGGGCAGGGTGAGAGCGGTGGGATGAGGGGCCTGAACCGGGGGTGGGGGGACTGGACGTGGATTTGCCTGGAGGTGGCCAGAGGAGGCTGTGGGCCGGCCCAGGACCAGCCTCTGAGCCGCATGAGGAAACAGCGGTTCGGGACATGGAGGGTAGTTGTACGCTGAGGCGCTTGGGGACGAGCCCTGCTGAAGGACTTTGCGTCCCCCAAGTGGCCAAACTGCCTGTTTCTAGAGGGGTCCCCAAAGCTGGCACAGCTGAAGGGGGGCCCTGGAGACACCAGTTGGGCCCTTTGGCACCTGCAAAGCTTTTCTGCTGGTAATTCATTGCCCAACTGTAAAACTTGCTGCTGGAAAAGCTGCGCAGGACCAGGGTGGGATGTGCATTTTGGAGAATACAGGAGCACGTGGGACTGCTTGGGGTGCCCTCGGACGCCGGCAGCACCGGTAACGTTCCCTCCTGGCAGTGACTTCTACCTGTCACCTTGGTGCTGTGCCGTGAAATAATTCCACGCTGAGATAATTAGTATCCCTTGTTGCTCTTGGGGAATTGAAGCCGTGTGAGGTAGAGTGCTTAATCGAAGTTCCCACTGTTCCCATGCTGGTGTTCAAGCGTTCCTTGAGATGAAAAATTACAAAGCTGAAAAAAGCCTGCTTGAAAAGCTGGAATTGGGAGCAGAGGCTTGCTTCTGCACAACTGGAGCGCGGTGTGTGTGTCTGCCACGGCGTGCATGTGACCATAACCCGTAATGACACTGCTGTCCCAGGCTTTGCCACAGCTCTTTGCCATCACCTGCGCTGCTCTTCGTGCTCATGAGCTTTCCCTCTGCTTGAATCGCTTGAGCGGTTCTGTGTGTGTGCAGCTGGCAGCGCTGCCTGTGCTGTGGCAGCAGCGGCGCGGGGGGACAAGATGGTCAGCTGGGTGCAGTCAGGGGATTTTCAGTGCTTCTCCTCAAGACTTGGTAGTTTGGCTTAAAAATTCTCAGGTGTGAAGGTTGTATTTGGGAAGTTTAATGGCAGGGTTAAGTTGTGGTGCTTCCCTCATGTACAGCTGAGCTGTGTGAGCGAGGTGAGACTGTCTGCCTGAAGCACAGTAAGAGTTTGTGCAATCTCCCTGCACCGTGTGTCGCCGCCAAAGAGCGGGTCCAGTGGGGTGACAGGAGGATTCAACCTCACATCTAGTGACCGAATGTCTTCAGCCACAAATCGGTCGCTCTTGAGTTGCTGTTTGTTTTATTGTAAGATACTCACTGGTGGCTTTTTGTGCTGGAGAGGTGTTTTTCCAGCCAGGCTTTGAAGAACACCCAGGTGGATGGAACCAGCCTGTCCGAGCCCCTCTCTGAACAAGCGAGCCTGGCATCCTCCTGTGAATCTCTTCCATTGTGATAAGCCAGACTTAAAGCAAGCTAGTAAGCAAACAGTAAATTCTTGCACTCGTGAGCACCTTAGTTAAATGCCAGCAGCAGATGGGAAACCTCTCCCCTCTAAAAACATGGAAGATCTGAAGTCTCTGACCCTCAAAAGTGAAATTCCTGTTTTTCGGTCTATCAGGAAACAGCTTTTGGGGCTGCCGAGAGGGGCAGAGAGGGCGTCACAGGGACGCAGCTGATAAGGAGGTGTATGCAGGGCTGTGCTTATCCCTGTGCTGTCCTTCCACAAAATCCATGTCCATCGGACAAAATCCGTATGCTTCTGTCCTAAGGTCTTGGCGGCTCTCTGGGCTGAGCACGCCGCTGAGGAACCATTAGCAGTGGGGCTGGTGCATGGTGGAGATCTGAAAGCCGCTTAATGTTTCGCTTGGTGCACCCACGTGGGATAAGTGCTGACTGTCGTGTGGCTTTGGCTCTGCCTGCTCCTAATTCAGGCTGTCGTCAAAGTTTTCCTTTACAATCATCAAAGTATTTGATCCGTTGGGGCCTTTCTACTCTCTGACGGTTGTTACTGCGCTGTTTTATGAGCAGCAGAAACGAGGAATTGAGATTCCAAAATTTCCTCAGACTTTCACTAAAGAGCCTGCTTTTTCAAAATCTACCTTGACTGAACGGCTGGACACTCAGCGCTCTTGAGATTTATCTTCCAGTTATTTCAGGTTGTTCTGGTGGGTGATGTGAAACAAGTACTGAGGTTGGGGCTGTGGGTAAGGTGAGATCAGGTCCCAGGTGTCCCTGATCCTCAGCTCTTGTGCCTCTGCCCATTGCTGTGCGTAGCAGGTACTGGATGCAGTTGTTTTTCATGGCCAAAATACTGTGAAACTGCACAACACGAGCTATAGGCTTGTCTGTAGCTTGGAACTGAAAACAGCAGCTGCTTGTTCTCCATCCTTGAGATGTTCTCCTTACCTCCTTCCCAGATTTAGAGCATAAGGAGATTACAGCCAGCGCGCAGCAGAGTGGTTGGTACGCGTGCCTGGAGATCCTCCTGTCTCCTGGCTTCTGACTGCCAGAAACAGGCAGTTACGGGTTTTGTATTACACGTAACTGTAGCCTTTGCGTTTTCCTAGAGGGAGATAATTCTCTTGACTGTCCTGGTGATGGGCATCACAGGTTTGTGGTGGCTTTGGGGCATTAGCCCCTGCAAAAAACTGGGCAGTGGGATGAGTTTCTTCTAAAGGCCACGATACCTTGTCCGAGGAGAGAATTAGGCTTCAGTCATAGATACCCAGCTTCTCCCAGTCATCACCTGGAGGGCATTGGGGTTTTTGTGTGGTTCATGAGTTATGGAGGAGACAGAGGGCAGAATATATCATTCTTAATGATATATATTTTTCAAAAAAAGTTGTTCTGAGAGCTCTAGTTGGTAGCACACAGCAGGTCTTGTGCTGGTAGCAGCAGCCGGAGGAGGCTGCAGCAGGAGTGGGTTGGTGCTCAAAGCTTAGATAGAGTGTATCTTCAGATACTTCAGTCATCCCTGTGGTTCTTGTCTTAACCCCTCTCCTCTCTGGTCTGGTAAAGTCAGGTTTAAGAGCAGAGGCACTTCAACCTAGCTGACGGGGATAGAAGGGGACCCAAAACGTGGGTGTTAAAATGAGACAAACCCAAACTAGAAATAGAGCGAATGCTTAACGGCAAGAGTGGGTGCTTCCTGGCACAGTCTCTCACGCTTGGATTCACCTTTGCTGCTCAGTTTTAGAACCAAAACTAGATCTCATCGGTAAGAGAGCATGCAGATCGAGAAGGGGTTAACTGGAAGGTCCAGCTTGCAGTGGCTGCTCTGCCAAGTCGTGTCTGACAGTCATGAGATCGCCCCGTCTGTGCCTGAACGCCCTGTCTGTCATGTCCCTGGCCCCCCTTCATAAAGTTATTTCAGGAGCTTTGAGCTCTGGGGAATCTGGTGAAGTTCAGTCCCTGTGATTGAGGGGAAAATTGTGTCCGGTGCTGTGGATTCTCATTGTACGTATGCACTGGGGAGGGCAGCTTGTGCTTACGTGGCAGCTGCTGTTGTCTGTGGAGGACCAGCAGGTAGGAAGCCCTCTTCTCTCCAAAATGCCAGCAGGATTTCCTCAGGGCTTGGGGCTGAGAAGGCTTAAACTCGTTTGCTGGAAGAATTTGCAGATTTGGGGAAGATGCTGAAGGAGAGAGGCTAAGCATGGGACGGAGCGGTGTGGATGGAGCGGCTGCTGCCGCAGCACAGAGGGGGAATGACCAGAAGCTGCTGTATGGGGAAAAAAAATAATTGATGTGTTTTGAAGGTGCTGGACTGTCTGTGCTTGTAAAAGGTCCTCATCCAGCAGGGACTGGGGCAGAGCCCGGGGGAGCAGGGATCTCCTGGGGGGTGGCAGCGGGAGTCCCTGGGTGGCTTCCCAGAGCTTGCAGGGGGATTGACCTAGGCTGATGCTGAGCTGGGCCAACAAACCCTTGAGGTTTCTCAGCTTTTCCTGCTTGCAGTGACTGGAGAAAATTTTTTTTTTTTACTGTTCATCAGAGCAGTTGTTCTAACTCTGAACTGTGTAGCTGACTTTTTGCAGGGAGAGCAGCAACTGAACTGGTTAACCTGGACATGGATGCTTTAGGAACAGAAGAGCTCAGGGAATTGGGGAGATACGAGCGCACTTCTCGGAGCTGGTGTCAGATTGTCACCACCTACTCGTTTTCCTACACAAGCCAGTGAGCTTGAACAGGGATTTTCTTAGGTCTGTATTTTGCATCCCTCTAAGTACTGAAGTGCTTCTTGGAGGCCTTGGGGACCGAATCTCTCACAGGTGTTGCTCTAGGGTGAAGCACAGCAGATGTGTAACAGCACACAGACGGATTGCTGCCATGCGTGCATTTCCCTGCCTCCTCACCCCGGGGTATAATTAGGCACCGCAGAGGAAGTGAGGCGGCTTCGCGTGTCCTCAGCCAAGCCCGGGTGCAGTCGGAGGTGCTGGACGCAAGACAGCAGGGGATTTGGGGAACAGCCCTGAGGGATCTGCTGTGCGTCGCTGGCAGCAGTGGTGTGGCACCATGTGTGTGGGCAAGTGAGACTGGCTGTTGCGCCGTCCCCGGGAGAGCCCTGGGGTAAAGGTTGAAGCCGAGCCCGTGGCTCCGTACCCGGTGATCAGAGGCTGGGGCGAGGTGGAGCCCGTTCCCGTGTACACATCTCCGGTGTGCGCAGGAAAGCGCGATAACAAAGTCCTTGCTGTGACTTGTTTTTGATCTCTCTTCTTACGGCTCCATGCCTGATGGCTGACGAACGTTGGGCACGGGTCA
>NW_010547889.1:0-614 GCF_000687285.1 Phaethon lepturus | reverse complement strand
GCCGCCCAGCCGTGTGCCCGGCTGCAGCTGTGCCGGGGGAAGAGCCGGCAGCAGGGGCGAGTGCCATCCCGGCCCCTCGGCCCTGCTGGAGGATCTCCAGCCAGATGCGGTTTTGTAAGCCATGTGTTTATATGCCCAGCCCCAGGTGAGCCACTGTAGGTTTTATCTGGGTTTGTATCTCACCAAGGAAAGGCGAGATGGAGCCAGAGCTGCGGGATTCCGTTGGCTGCATCCAGCACCCTGTGTCAGGGTTTGCGTTGGTGCTGGGACGAGTGCTGCCCGGCCAGTCAGCCCGTGCAGGGATGTGACTGGTGCTTCAGCTTTTAGGTGAAGATAGAAAACTCCAAGAGAAAGCCAAAAGGCAATGTTGAAGGTCCCCCCCACCCCTCCCCAGCCCAAATGCCTCATGGTGAGAGTATTCACACGGGACCTCCCTGAAGGGAATAGGGGATTCTGCAAGACTGAGCCTCTGCGGGAGGTTTGGTGCTGCTTGCTTGCGAGCCGAGAAGCTTAACGCAGAGTTGCGGTTCTGCAGAGGGGAGATGGAGAATCACCGCATCTTTTAAATCACTTAGTCCGGTTCCTTATCACAGAAATCACAGAAACACTAGGTT
>NW_010547888.1:7749-11154 GCF_000687285.1 Phaethon lepturus | reverse complement strand
TGCCCAGGCGGGCAGCACTGCCAGGCAGCGAAAAATCCGCTTAAAGGGACCGGCCCTATTTCCTCTCCCCGCAAGCCAGAAGGCCCCGAGCATCCCCAGCGCACAGGCCTGGGGTTTGACAGCCCTGTCACCGCAGCCCCACAGCACCGCTCCCCGCTGCTGTTCACAGACGGAGCACAGCACACCGCAGGTCCCTCCCACCTCAGCCCAAAACCCCGTTGTCCCAACACCCCCTAAGTCTGCTCACACCCGGGATGCTCCTGGACTCTGCTCAGTCCTGCACTGACTTGGGACACGGGCAGCACCTCTGTGCAGCCACCCCAATGAAGGCACAAGCTGGATGAAACTCGGCCTGCCACACAGAAAACAGCCTGGAAAGCCCACAGCAGGCATCAAGAGCCAGGAGTGGTGGGGTTACAGCTGGCACAAAAGGGCCTTGAGAGGAGGCTGCCCCTGTCCAGGACTTTGCCCCCAGCACACACTTCCCTCAGTGGCTCATCATGGGGGACCTGCCATCCATCCCCCTGCACCTCCACCCTCTGCAGCGCCATGCCTGGCTCCATCCTCCCTGTTACTCACACCTCTCACCCACCACAGTACTTAAACATGAAAGACATATGGAAATGAGTGGCACTAACGAGAGTATTAATTAAAAAAACATCTGTTGAGGCAAGGAAAGCTTTCCCCTCCCACAGCCAGCCTTGGGCTGTGACAGAGCTTAGGGTAGTGATTTGGTTTCTTGGTAGAGCAGGATACAGCCAGAGGAGACACTGTGGAACAAGGCAGCCCTGGGCAGGGGGAGGCACAAGGAGGTAGTCATGGAACCAAGCTCTATATGGAGGTCTTAAGTCATCTCCTCATGGAGCTGAGTTTGCTCCAGTTTGCTCTGTGTTCAGCACGCTGACTCCCATCCCCAAGGCACTCACTGTCAGCCGGTCTCAGCCCAGGCCCCCTCTGCAAAGCACAAAACAGCCCTGCTTCCCTCCAGCTGAGCACAAGCCAAGCAGGGCCTGGGGGCAAATGCCCTTGATGCTAAAGCCCCTTCCTTCTCAACTGCTCAAGGCTGGGTTGGGAGCTCCTGAGACCAAGCTGGTAGCCATACAGCAACCAGCAGCTGCTGCAGCATCCTGCTGTGAAGTCATTTCAAAGGTGGAAGGCCAGTCCAGATGGTAGTCTAGTGCCCAGAAAGTCTTGGTGGCCAGTGCCATAAGCACATTCAGCATTCATCTGGTCCCTAGCTAGGACCTTCTTACAGTGGCCTTGACCACAGCTGTGTCCCTGTGGTGGCTCACATGTCCAGGACAGTATCAGTGGCAGAAGGAGCCTGTCCTGGCTCTGTCATGTAGGTCCAGGGCTCCAGGGACAGAGCAGGCAGCAGAATCTCTTTGCATGACTGGAAAACCTGTGTGATTTCCTGTAAAAATGTTTTTAAGTACCCATGGTAGTGCTGCTAGTCCTCTAGCTTCCCTGGCAATCCCATCACATGTGCTCCAGACCACCTTATCCTTCCCCGGGGGAATAAAAATTCTGGTTTTTCTATTGCTGCTTCAGAGGGAGCCAGGGTGGTCCCCAGGGAGCACAAGGCTGTTCCTGGCTGGAGCCGTGTGCCAGCACCAGCATGAATGCAACTCACTGAGCATTGCACCAGTGAGAAGTGAAGGGCCAGTGGGGAGAACAGAGTTTAGGGAAGGGAGCTCGGTCAGAAATGCACTCCTGAGAAGAGAAGTGGCATAGCACAGGATTACAGCAGTGCCCATGATGGCTGCTCCTGCCAAGGGCCACATTAATAGCAGTGGTGCACAGGCTAACAGGTCCCACGGTAGGCAGTGGGACCCCACAGCCCCAGCTCCCTTCTCAAGTGACTGGAATAAGTCATTGTGGGCCCACACCCCACATGTTTTTCTCCAGCTACAGGACTAAAGAGGGCCCTGCTGTGGTCAGGACACCCACCTTATATTTCCTTACCATCTTGGCAGCAGGGCATCAGCTACCACAACTCCTTGTGGCCCCAAGCTGCTGGGAGAGAAGTCCCTGGGGAAAGGGGCTCTCAGAGCAAGACTGTAGACCCCTGGAAGGAGCATGCCCTGCAACCAGTGTGTGGACCAGGTGATAGAAAAGACTTTGCACCTGGGAGCTGAGACCTTCCCCACACACAGTTAGCTGTCCAGACCCCAGTGCTCCCAGGGAGGCTGTGGGGCAGTTTGTCCCACTGTAACACTTGATTGCTCAGCAACTCCTGGCCAGGATGCTCTGCCCTGCGAGCTCTGCCGGTGGCATGGGGATAGTGTGCAGGTGCCACACTCCAGCTCTGTCTGATGGCTGCTGTGAACTCAGAGGGCAGATCTACCTCCCAGTCCAGAGCCTGGCCCGGGACAGGAAATACCTGGCAGGGGGGAATCACAACCTGCAGCACAGATACTTCTGCAACAGGCACAGGCACGCATGTGCCTGTTATCAGGCACATATCCCCTAAAAGGGGATATGAGCCTCCTCTAGGAAGCAGCCAGGCAAACAGAGGCCAAGACACCAACATCCCCAAGTCCAGCTGCAGGAAACACATGCAGCTCCCCAGCACCTGCTGCTCACAGAGCATCCCCTGGCACTGGACAGCAACAGGATGGGGCCAGGCAGGAAGGCAGCCTTGTGAGACAGTGAGTCCAGAATGTCTCCTCTCCTCTCAGATGACAGCCTTGGGACTGACAGAGCTTAGGGAAGGAGCACAGCGATGGAGACACATGGCAAAGGGAAGCAGACATCCAGGGTGGAAGCCTCCCTTGGCATGTGGCCAGCAGCCACAGCCCTGGACGGCCCAGCTCTATCCAGAGGAAGCTGTAATGAGAGCAAGAGCAGCAGATTCTGAGCTGTTTGGCAGCCCACAGCTCTCAGGGCCAACCCTTCCCACAAAACAGTGAGACAGGCCCTTACAAAGGTGGGCAGCTGCTACCGGGACTCACCGCATGGGATGTGGCAGTCACACTCACAGATGTTACAGCGCAGGAACCAGCGGGCCCAGCCAGAGTGCTTGGTGACACAGGCTGAGATCTTGATGCAGCCACGGTTGAGGAAGGCTCCCAGGTGGGCCTGGGTGTTGCAGGATGAGGAGCACCTCCCGGTAATGTCCCGCTCGCTGATTTCAATCCGACCTCGCAGGCAGATCCCTGCAAGAGCAGGGCCAGAGCACGTCACTGGGAGCCACCAGCCCTACAGCCCTCCTCCAGCAGGCTGGGGGAAAAGAGGGATTGGAGGCATGCCTGCAGCCCTCCTGCCCTTTACCCACGCAAGCAGGGTGCCCCCTCGGGCTCAGTGTGACATCCGGTGGTACTCACGGAGGCAGGTGGGCTTGGGGGTCCAGCGGCCGTTGGACTGGCAGGCGCTGGCTGGGTCACCCAGCAGCAGGAACCCAGG
>NW_010547888.1:0-7718 GCF_000687285.1 Phaethon lepturus | reverse complement strand
ACCCCACCAGTCGTTGCCGTACACCACTGAGTTGAAGTCCGCTTCGGGTCGCCCACAGTTCACTGGGGACAGGGAGGTTTCCATGGGCAGCACAGGGCTAGCACCCTGTGCAGCCTGCTTGGCAGAATGGCAGCCCAAGACATGCACCTGGAGAAGGTTGTGGGTCCTGGGCAAGGACCAGGGTGCTGAGAAGGCTCTGCAGTTGCCCCAGGCTGTGTGCCCTTGTGGCCCGAGGACCTGGCTGCTGGAGAAACTCCATGGATGCGTGCACGGCACAAAATCTGCCCTTCCCAGGCTGGCTGTGCCAAGCCCTGCAGCCATCCCCAGGGCCCCCCCGGTATCCCCCATCTGGCTGTACCTCGGCAGAAGGACTTGTAGCCCAGCCAGCAGCAGCTGCCATTCCCGCACTGGCTCCTCTTCAGTTCCTTGTGCTTCCCCTTGCAGCCCCCCAAGCAGATGGGCGCTGTGCCAGACCAGTAAGTATCCAGGTCTCCTGGTGCCGCAGGGAACAAGACAGAGCAGGGCTGGGGCAGGGGGCCGAGGACCACCCTTCCCACCAGCTCCCCAGCCCTCAGAGACCTGCAGGGAGGTGGTACAAGGCCAGTGAAGGCTCATCTCAGCCCACTCCCCGACCCCTGCTGTGGTGAGAATCGGATCCACTTGCGGCCCCCAGCTCTTCTGCAAGCCAGCTCCCGCTCCCCTTGTGCCAAGCCTCGGCACAGGGACATGACAAAGGTCTTGCTCCCTGCTGGAGAAGACCAATCCAGCCAGGTGCCAGCAGCTCTGGGGCACCCTGTAAGCCCCTCTTCCCCCAAACACCCTGTTACCTTCTGGGTCCTCACAGGAGACCAGCGTGGCCAGCACAGCGAGGAAGAGGAGGCCCAGTCCCATAGTGCACACTCTTCCCTCCTTCCCTTGCCCCTCAAATCAAAGGCCCTCTCTCTGCTTGCCCAGAAGAAAGTGAACTTGGTTTCCATACAGGACAGGGGATGCTGCAGGACATGGGGGAAGGGAGGAGACATTCCCTTTAATGCCAATCCTCCCCTCAGCAGATAATCTCTGGCAGATTACCCTCCCTGTACCCAAGTGTTTAAAGGGACAACTCCTCCCAGCCACCACAGCCTCATCTCCACTCCCAACACCTAGCACTCATCTAGTGCAGGAGCACTGTAGTCCCAGATAATGCAGGCACAGCCACATTTGGCAGCAGAGCCCCAAGGGCTGCATGTTGGAAAGAGGACCAAGCTGGAAGTGCTGCAAATGCAAACCTGGCAGGAGGCCCTTCTCTTGAAGGTATCCTCGGCCCAGCTCTGCCAAATACTAGGGAGCAAGGGCCAGGCAGGGGTGGGGAAGGCTGGGCAAGGCCTGGCCACATCGCATGCTGGCAGCCCAGGGATGCTCTCCCCAGAGACAGTGGCATCCTCCTGCAGTGCATGCTGTCAAGGATGCTGGGACAGCCAGCTGCCTCCACCTGCCTCACCCTGAGCATAGGGTACCCAGCACATGGCCCCAGCTGCATTTCACTGGCCCATGGGAGGCACTCCTGTGTGCATGCCCCTGGAGAGAGCAGTACTGGGGTGTAGGTATGCACACTGCCCTTCACACACGGATCCAGCTCCAGGAAGCCTTCCCACACAGCCTGCAGCAGGCAGCTCTGCCCACTTTATCCCTGCTCCTCACCCAGCCCCTGCATATGGCAACTGCAGAGCATTCTGTCCCTCACCCAGGGTGCAGGCCTAAGGGGCTGCTCCTATCACCCCATCCCAAGGTCACAGCCACAAATCACACCCGCAGTGTTTGTAATTAAGAGAGCAAGCAGATGGCCACGAGTTTAGTATAAAGTGATTTCCTCTATTAACCTGGAATTCCAGCAGCTTTGAACTGCTTGAGAAAGGAAGACAGGGGGGAAAAGTCAGTGTCCAGCCCAGGAGATCAGCAGGGTGATGTGTCCTGCCTCCGTCTGGGCACATCACCTCCACACACAGGCTGGTGAGGGCCTGAGTATCACCCCAGGGACACCAGCTTCACACTCTCCTCATCCAAATCACTCAACAAAGGGCAAGCTGGCTCTGCTCACAAGCCCAGGCTACTCCCTATATTAAAAAAATGACATTGCAGGCAGCTGACATTCACATCTTGAAGGAGGTGGCAAAAACTCAAACCCACATCGGGACAGCAGGGAACAAGAATGCCAGAGCTAAACCTGCCCTTCCAGTGCTACGTCTGGGGACATGGAACAATCCTGCCCAAAGCAGTTGCCTGCTGCACCAAGCACAGCGCGTAGGACATGTCAAGAGATCCTAGGAGCTCTTCAGTGCCCGCCTCCCACGCTGCAGGCTCTGGGCAACTCAGTCTCATCCTCTCACCACAACATGCCACAGATGTCAGGGATGGGGCTCAAACAGACACCAGAGACTGATTGGCCTGGCAGTCTGACTTTTATTTGTCTTGCCAAAGTACACTTTGCCTAACCAGGAGCCCAAACCCCAACTGGGGAGGAAACCCAGGGAAGGACAAAAGCAGTAAGAAGCTCCCAATCCCCCAGTGTTGCAGAGTAGCAGTGGCCTGCAAAGGACAGCACCTCCAGCCCTCTCCTCCCAGCAATCAGTGCAGTGTAATGGGATCAGTGGTGCAAACACCATCAACAGCACCAGCTGAAGAACCTAGGAAAGATGACGTGCACGAAAGTGCTGATAAAGGCAGAAGTAGAGCATGCCATCCCTTGCAGAACAAAGTATTGATGGGGGAGAACAGGCCTGCTAAGGGCCACACATCTCTCCAGGGAAAAGGCTTCAGCCACAGTGTCTGCTCAGCATGCCAGCCTGTCTGGGGAGAGCCTAGCTGAGGACCAGGCTCAGCAAGGGCTGACAACTTTGCTGCACAGCAGCAGGGACATCACCAGTGAGTGACCAAGAGGGGAATGCCTGTGTCAGGCTAAGGTGAAACCTTCTGGAAGGGTGGGAGAGGCTCGCTAGTCCCTAATCCCCAGAAGGAGGAGACAGCTCTTTGCTCTTTCCAGCTCAGATCACTTGACCCACAACTGAGAGAGACCTGTCCTTCCCCTCTCCTCAGGCTGACCAGAACCGGCAGCCTGTGAAGCTGGAGCAGCAGAGAAGGAAGTTAGCCAGCTGCAGCTAGGAGCAGACAAGCTCAGACCTCTCCCCCCCAAGCACCTCCCAACCTCCCCCACCAGCACATCCCGCAGAGGCCCAAGTTTTCCTCATGCAGAGAGGAAAGGCGAGCACCTCACACGATCTGGATGCCCAGCTCCTCAGCCGTCTTCTGCAGACGGTCCATGACATTCTCCTCCAGCTCCATAGCCAGCCCGCCAGGTGCTGCCACCGGCTCCTCTGAGGATGTGCTGGCCATGACATAATATACAGTCTCACTCTCCCCATGCTCGTTGGTCCGGTTCACCACACGAATGATGGGGTTGGCTGGGGTGCCAGGTTCTTGCACTGATGACAGCGCTGCTCCTGGGAAGGCACTCGGCCGTGCTGGCTTAGGGTTGTCAGCAGAGCAAGCTGCTGGGCACAGCGGGGCCCCTTGCAGCTCAGCAATACTCTTCTCCACCAGGGGAGCCTCTGCCTGGGCCTCCAGAATGATACCCTGCAGGTTGCCCTCACCCTCAGACAGCACCACACACTCAGCTGAGCCATCCAGTGCCTCTCCTCGCTTCTCTCTGTCCTTCAGTAGCTGCTCTGTCAGCTCCACGCTCTCATAACGCACCAGCTGCAGCCTCATGTAGCCATCCTCATGTTCCTTGTACCTGAGCAGAGATAGGCAGGAGTGATGGAGACAGTCACACTACAACCCCTTCCCAAGAGACAGGTAGCAGCCCGAAGCAGCAGCCAAGGGGTACCATATTCTATGTTCCAATGCCTAGTGCTACACAGATGATACTGAGCAAGTAAGATAAAAACTCTTCAGCCCCTATCCCTAAAAGCACATCCATTGGACAGCTTCTGAGCTTTCTGCCAGGCCTCTATCATCTCCCAAGCCCATCTGCTTCCACCACTCTGTTTCACTGGGAGCATTTGAAGTCCATCCTCTTCCCCTCCTAGCTTTTAGGCTCTGGAGTTTCCTATAGAGGATGCAGCAGAGTCATCTGTTAAGACTGATCTGCAGCAGCTCTCTTTAGAGTGGAACACCTGGACCCAGTCCCTGCCAAGCTCAGAAGCGTGATGCAGCTGTGATGGCACCACTGCTGCCCTTGCCCCTAATCTCTGACGCACTGCTGGAGTTGCCACCCAGCACTGCTCTGTCGCTGTGCCAGATCCCACCAAACATTTGCTGCCTCCCAGCCACTGGGAAATGGGTCTTGAGCACATTACAAGCAAATGCTAGAGCCCAAGCACTGCCAGGTCTCTGCTCCAGCAAGATGCAGGATGCAGCTCCAGCTGTTTCTTGCACTAGAGAGGAGGTAGTGAGGAGCTAAGGATGAACAGTACCTGAAGCGAGGATGCCCTGAGGGCCATTTGAACTGGTGTTTCTTCCTGAGGTGGACAGTGAGGTTGTTTCCACGTGTGAAGCACTTGTCACAGACATGGCACTTGTACCGGGGTTCTGAGTCACCCTGAAGGGCAGAGAGAGGGATGTGAATACCCCAGGAGCCTGATCAGAGGGCCTAGTACCCACACATGTGCATGGAAGGAGGAATCAGGTTCTCTGAGAAGACTGACATGATGTATCATTGCAGCAGTAAGAGAGGAATGCAACCTGACCTCACGTTCCTATAGCCCTGGTCAGCCTGGGGCACTTCACGTGACTTTAGCCTTTTTCCTCATGCTTCTGTACAGCATGTTGCACTTAGTAGTTCTCAGCCTCACTGGGAGAGAGTACATAGCAGAATAGCCCTCTGCTCCCTTCCCACCTCATGGACTTTCCGGTAGTGCAGTTTGATGGAGCACAGGGAACGTGCAGTGAAGCTGCAAGCCTCAAACTCGCAGCGATAGGCTGGCTCTTTGCTGTGCGTGTCCAGATGTTTCCTCAAGTCAATGAGATTCTTGCAGCTACAAGGAAATGATAAGGGAACAACGCTGAACACTGTGTAGCACACACACACACGTGCCTCTGGGTGCTTCTCCATCGCCAGTCTGGGAAGACAGAAAGCCTTGGTTCTCACCTGTAGTCACAGTAGTCACACTTGAATGGCCGCTCCTCACTGTGCCGAAAACGAATGTGATTGCGTAAGGAGGAGGGCAGTGGGCAGGTCATGTCACACAGAGGGCACTTGTAATGGTTCACTGTGTGAAAGAATGGGTGGAAAACATTACCACAAAGCAGGTGAGACCACACACTCCTGAAGAGCCTCAGTTGGGAGATGGGGGCCTTTACTCACCGTGGTTCCTCATGTGGTCACGGAGCAGCCTCTCTGTGGCAAACCTCTTGGAGCAGTGAGAACACTGAAACCTCTGCTCTGCAGCATCAGGGCCAGGGAGAAAGGAGAGGTGGTGGTACGAAAAGAGGTCAAAGCAGAGAGAACAGCACAAAAAGCAGCAAGTGAGAAAAAGAAGTAACTACAGCAAAGGTGGGAACCCTCCTCTCCAGGCAGAGGTAGCACTGGCTACAAAGCCAAAGAAAAACACTTGCAAAGACCAATCTGCCTCCCCTTCACACAGCCTCCTCGTGCTGCTAGTGCAAGACCTGGGGAGCAACCATCACACACACCAGTAGAAGGGAATTCAACAAGCAAATCCCAGTGCTGCTGCAAGTGCCTGGCTGCTGACTTTGACTTCAGTCCTGAGTCCCTACAGGAGGAATAGCTCTGGCTGCAGCAGTGAGCCCTGTGCAGCCTTTGACAAGGCTGACGCCTCCAACCCTCGTGCCTCTGCAAGAAGACACTTCTCAGAGATTCATCAGTGTCCGAGTTCCCAGTCAGCAGAGAAGCGAGGCTGTTTCCAAGCACACCCATGCCCTTTGCTCGTAGAGAACAGGCAGCTCTAGCAAACCAAATGGCCCAGCCAGAGAACTGCTCGCAACTCACTCCTCCCCTGCCCACAGGAGCTTACGGTCCAGCGCAGTCTGTCGGCGGATATGGTCAAAGAACTTGGTGTTGTTGGCAAACATCCCCCCACAGGTAGGGCAGGCCACCACCTTCTCCTGTGTGTGGCTGCGCAAATGCTCCCGCAGTTTGCAGCGCCCCTTGAAGGTGCAATCGCAGTCTAAAGAGAAACAACCGAATGCCATTAAGATCCTTCACATGTGGACCACAATCCACAACCTGACTGAATGGCAGGCTTCTTGCTTCTGTTATGACTAGCAAGGATCAACTCCCTGCTCCAAAAAGCCCAAAGAGCAGGGTCATAGCAGGATGAGATCACTAGTGGTACAATTGGCATGCCCTCCCCCACCACTGCAAACACAGGAGAGAGTAATTATTGAAAAAAATAAATTGGACCCTTTTCTTCTAGATACTAATTAAATAGAAATGAAAAGTTCAATATTGAAGTACTCAACTGGATCCCCTGCAGGAAAGTCTACAGGAACTGTTAGGACCATGAACACATATTTTTGAAGTTCAAGAGGCTCTCTGAAACCCTGAGGAGTGCAGAGTTCTCCTGTACAATGTTTGCAATCTAGCCCTGTGCAAAGCTCTCTAGAGAGGCCTTGCATGCACCCACTAACCTTTCCAGCCACAGAGGACCACGTGGTTCTCCTTTCCTGCTGCCTTGTACTCGGAACAGAAGCTGTGATCCTCCACATGCCTATAGAACCATTCGGGATTATCAAATGATCTCTGATGGGGAACAAGGGCAGACAGAACAGCGTGAAGAGATCAGCATGACCTGGCCTCAGCCAGAGCACAACAGACAGCTTTCACACAGGTACAAACACAGCCAACAGTCAGGCATGCGGGTGAGCTGCAACATAAAAACAGCTCTCCTTCCCTTGGCTGCCACACCACAGCTAACACATAGGAAAGTGAAACTGAGTCCCCTGTTCTCACCTCACAGTACTCCCACAGACACAGAAAGTTCTCCTGGATCTCAGGGATGATGTTGCGGCTCTGGAAGTCCAGCTGGCAATGGCTCACATCTGACTGGCTCTGCAGGGCCCGCAGCCCCCACTGCTTCAGCTTAGTGTGGTAGCAGTGGAAATAGACATGGCGAATGAGGTCAGCTGAGCTCTCTGGGGAGCAGAAACCACATTCCTGCCACAAACACGTGTATTCCTCTGCAACACAAACAGGAGATATACAGGCCATCATGGTCTGATGGAAACTCACCAAGTAAAGCTCATGTTCCTGCAGACAAAGAAACACCATGGCTTTTTTCATGAGATTCCAGTCCTGCAACAGGCAGTGCTGCTCTCCTCAGGGAGAGGAAGATTCTCTCACAATGAAATATCTCAGAGAAAAGGGAGGGCTCGTGAGCTGCAGTAGTCGAGGCTGCTAGCTCCTTACCGAGAGGGTCCACCTCGTCCCGGAGTTCCCCAGGAAGATGCTGCTGCAGGTGCTGGGCCACGTGCTCGCAGAACTCCTCCATCTTCGAGGCCACGTAGGTGCACACCTCCCACTCGCACTGCAGCACCAAGGCCCCCTTGCTGCCGGCCTTGGTGGGCGGCATGGCCGGGGCCGTCGGCCCCGAAGGGCAGGACAGAGACGCCGAGGGTTCCCCTCACTGTCGCAGTCACCCACTGCCCGAAACCGGCCCGGGCGCTTGTCCGGCAGGCCTCGGTGGGGGCAGTGGCGGCCCCGCACTCCCGCAGCGGCGGCC
>NW_010547887.1:0-32532 GCF_000687285.1 Phaethon lepturus | reverse complement strand
CTGGACAGGACAGAGCTGCGGTGATGGTAATGTCTGGCTGGAGCCCGGGAAGGTGCAACCGGTGGGGTTGTGCTGCCGGGCTTCCTCGCCCGCACGGCGCATGGAGGGGTCAGGGAAGGATAACCGCAGCTCGGAGACAGGTTTGGCAAATTCCGTCTCTCGGCTGAGCGCTGCTGCTGCTTCTTTTCTCGCAGATGCTGTTTGCATGCCTTCTGCTCATCCCCCTCCCCATCCTCCGACCTGCGAAATTGATGTGGGTATCGTAATTGGGGGGCTGGAAAAAAACCTAACTGACCTGTTTCCATAGCCCGGACTGGTTTTGGTCGTGTTTTGTTCTTAAACATCTTTGGTGCTTTTCTTAAGGTGCTGGAAAGGTGGTGGGACACTGCATCTGCTAAGTGTTCATATCCCAAAATGCTGCCCTTACTCACTGTTCACTTGAAGTAAGACCGTTTCAACACAAGTGAACTACTTCAGCAAACTGGATTTTAATTTTTACAAAATCTCAAGTGTTAGAAACAAAGAGAGGAGGAAAAATTGTTGTAGAAGACAAGGAATGGGTCCTCCTAAGTAAAGAAAACGTTTTCTTTCTTTCAGTATAATTTGGGAACTGTCATGTAGTTTTGAAGTAGCAAAAATATTAACTTGCTTTTGATATAATTTGATACAATCACTTCTCAAAAGTTAATTCAGCAGTGAAGAATATGCAGTTTTTTACACTTCAACTTTGTGTAGTAGGTAGCCGCAGAAACTTGTCTTTAGAGTCACTAGAACTGATAACGATTTTTTTTTTACCAGTTTTTATTTGTTTTCAGAGTTGAGCCTGTGATAAACTGAACGGCAACTTGGGAAGTTCTGTAGCAAGGTCATTCAAACGTCTGTCTGTGTCCTTTTCCTTTAAAGTTTAGTGGCTAGAAAGGAGAAAGTTAACACAGATGTGCTGTATTTTTCTTGCCATGGGATCAGATCTCATTTACATCTTTCTTCCCTCAGTTGAGATGCGTATGAAGGAAGGACTGAAGCTGATAATTTGAAAGTGTTACCTAATTTTTAATTGCCCGACTTGAGTGGTAGGCCACTTCCAGTTTTGCTTCCTAGAGAGCCTGACCACCTTTTGGCTCTCTTTGATTTTAGCTGAATCAGAGAGGATCGGTAAAATTCAGCCTCTGGTTATCTCAGCCTGGCCCCAAACACAGAAGCACTCAGAAATAGTCCTGACATGGAGGATCTCTCAGTGGCTGTAGAAATAATCTTCAAAATCAGCTGTTGTACATTAAACAGGGAAAAAAAAAAGAAAAGAAGAGGGAACTCACTTTATTAAGTTAAATCACCTCTTGCTGGTTTTCATTGTCCCGGGATTCCAGGGAGCAGCCTCTCACATCACTTAATGGGCAGCAGCTTTCTAGCTACCGCTAGGAAGTTGTCCAGTCCCTCTAACTCTGCATAGGCAGTAGCAAACTCTTTAGGGTTGAAGTGGAACGACAAGCCTGGAGAGGCATTTGCTTTCCCAGTGCCTCCTTGGGATTGCTGTGTGAGTGGCAGAAATGCTGTTGGCCCCTCGAGGAGGAAGCAGCCTTCATCAGCTGTCGGTCAGCTCATCCTGAGAGTGACTAAGTCCTTGCTAACTCCCTTCTCTTAACCCCCACTTACTGGCTGTCCACAAAATAGAACAGAAGTCATTAGATCCCATTACCACAAACTTTTCAGAATTTGAGTGGCAAGATAAGGTACTACAGGAGCAGTGCATCTGAGATGGCTAGAGCAGCCATGAGGAGCTCTGTGGACCTTTAGGCTGTGTACAAACTCAGTTAAAAGGTCCTCCAGAAACCTTATCTGCTTCCCTCCTTCCCATCCTCTTCTACCTGTTGTTCCTCCTGCTGCCCCTGTCTTGGTAGGCAGGGGGAACTAGCTCTCCACCTCTCTCCAGATTGCCCATCACATTACCCCTTCCTGTGGGTGCGTCATTAAACATTGGGAGACACCTTGGGAAGCTTGGCTTAGTCTGTTTGTAAAGCAGGGAGCTGAACCAGGCCAACGCAGCTGAAACATGGTGCCAAAATGTTCACAGGTACGCAAATGGCAGGGGCAGCTCGTGTCTTCTCAGGTCACCCTCTGGCTTGCCCTGCCTTACCAGGGTTTCTTCCCATAGGTGAGTGCCCATTTCTACGCTAGAGATGGGAAAGGTCATATGAGCATTTGTGGTGGTTTCTCATCTTGATGGAAGTACCAACAGAAAAGGCAATGCAAACACTGGTTTAATTTTCAAGAAATGTTTTGGGGGCTTCTCACTTTTGTATGCTCTGTTTAAAACATTCTGAAGTGAATGCTTTTTTGAGGGGAGAGGTGGGTTTTGGGAAATCACTGAGCATCTTTCCCCTGATAACTGAAACTTCTTTGTATTTTCATAAAATATTGTAAGCTGTTTTGGAGAATGGCTTCTCATATCAGCTATCAGTGCTAAGCAGAGTTTTTATAGTTCCCAGTTTGCTACATTTATTGTATTTCAAATGTAGTCATGAGGTTTATGATCCTTTGGAAGTCAAGAAAATGCCTACTGACCACTATTTGTACTTTCTTTTGCAAACATAGACAAGAACTAATCCTTGATTTTAGTGAAGGTCTTGCTGATGCTACTGCTTTTATTATTTACAAATAAATAAATCCCATCTAAAATCCAGTAATGCCCATTGGAGCTCTCCTGGTATGAAACTATTGCAATGTCTTTCAAAAACACGAAAACATTATTCTCCAGCTGTAAGTTATAATCCATGTTGAAATTTTGCTCTGGTCTGAGAAGCGATGCTGTGAAAATGGTACTGTGGGATTCCTTCCTTTGCATCTCAGTTACCGAACTCGACATATGCAGAAATAAACCAGGAAAACCAATGTATGTGGTTAAGCAAAGTCTGTGGCTTTATTGATTCAATTAATTGATCAGCCTTACAGAGGATGTTAAACCACCCTGATGGCTAACCAGCAGACTCCAGCAAGAAGCCCTTCAACCCCTCTGTGTTTCTCACTGGAAGGAGGAGATACAGCCATCCATGTCCTCTGTCACCTGTTCTTCAGGGCAGACTCAGGGACTTTCTTTCAACAGACCAAAGCCCTACCTGTGTTGGACACCTCTTCCCAACTTACCCAACGTGCCATTTTCCAAACTGTGTCTACACTGTAAACCAGAACTGTGTCTTACAAATACATTGACAAAATAACCGGACTTTCTGGCAGCTGCATATAGCTGATGGGGAAAAACTGTATGGTATTGGCCAGACTTGCTTTAAGGAAAAATTGTGATCCGAAGCTGAAGGAGTGATTAGCTCCAGCCTGAGCAAGGTGGTCCAGAATGGTACGACAAAGCACAGGAATATAACCATAATAAAAGAAATGAAGGCCAAACACCAGGTCCTGCACTTGGATCACAACAACCCCAAGCAACATTACGGGCTTGGGGAGGAGTGGCTGGAGAGCTGCCCGGCGGAAAGAGACCTGGGGGTGCTGGTTGACAGCCGGCTGAATATGGACCAGCAGCGTGTCCAGTTGGCCAAGAAAGGCCAACAGCGTCCTGGCCTGTATCAGGAATAGTGTGGCCAGCAGGAGTAGGGAAGGGATGTACTCGGCACTGGTGAGGCCACACCTTGAATCCTGTGTTCAGTGTTGGGCCCCTCACTACAAGAAGGATGCTGAGGTGCTGGAGCGTGTCCAGAGAAGGGCAACGAAGCTGGTGAGGGGGCTGGAGAACAAGTGTTACAAGGAGCGGCTGAGGGAACTGGGGTTGCTTAGCCTGGAGAAGAGGAGGCTGAGGGTAGACCTTATCGCTCTCTACAATTACCTGAAAGGGGGTTGTGGTGAGGTGGGTGTTGGTCTCTTCTCCCAAGTAACTAGTGATAGAATGAGAGGAAATGGCTTCAAGTTGTGCCAAGGGAGGTTTAGAGTGGATATTGGGAAAAATTTCTCCACTGAAAGGGTTGTCAAGCATTGGACCAGGCTGCCCAGGTAAGTGGTTGAGTTACCATCCCAGGAGGTATTTAAAAGATGCGTAGATGTGGTGCTTAGGGACATGTTTTAGTGGTGGACTTGGCAGTGTTAGTTTAATGGTTTGACTTGATGACCTTAAAGGTCTTTTCCAACCTAAATGATTCTGATTCAGTGAAGCCCCATCTCTGGAGGGATAGGGTTTAGCAGCTATCAGCATCCCATTGTCCTTCCGATGATCAATCCAAAGCCTGGAGGAGGGAAGGGGAAGTGGAAAGATCTTGTGCAATAAAATGCTTCAGCACCAAAGGAAGGACAGGGAGGGCCTTCTTACTGCCCACCCACTCCCGCCTTCCTCCTCGCTGGCTGCTTCCAGCACACTATTCATGAAGGAGGTTAAAACTAGGTCCATAGCTGCTCTTCCTCCCCTCTGGTGTCTGCTCGCTCTGCAAGCTGAGATTGGTTGTTGAAAGTCTTCACGTTCCTAACTCCCCGGCATTGCTGCCCACAGACCTCCCTCCTGCTGCCCTGGCACTGCCCGGTGCGGCTGTGAACAGCTAAGGCTGCAGTCTGTGGAGGGACGCAGGAGACGCAGCTCCCCGACGCAGCGGGGACCACGCGAGGTTGCATCAGTAGCTGTTGTCGGCCAGTGTCCTGCCCCGTGCTGATCAGGGTCAGAGGCACCTTCCTTTGTGGTACCAAAACAGGGAACATCATTGTCCTGGGTCTTTGTTTTTAACGGAGGCAATTAACGCTTTGCATGTGTTCATACATAAGGGTTTGCTATTTTATTTATCACATTTCCTGTAAAGAGGGAGTGTGATCATCCTGAACACTGGAGAGCTATAGGGCACCCGTTCTTCAAATACTGTAGCGAGGACAGATAGCAAAGAGAGGGAGAGACTACGTGGACCCTCAGGGCAGCAGAAGACCATGTATTCAGGGAATGACTAGGGCTGCATGTTTTGACATGATACGTGTGGTAACCTGTGGGGAAAAGAGGTGCTGGGCAGACCTCGGCAGTGCTTTGCTCCACGGAGGAGCAGGAGGTACAGTACCCCTCTCCACAAGGAACGTGAGCAGATCTGCCTGCTTCCCCACTGTGATCTGGATGCTGAGCCCCTGAGACTCCCACTGAGGAATGCAGGGGAGTTTTTCCGAATTTTATCTGAGTATTTCTCCCCATCTCTAAAAAAAACCAAACCAAGACAGCAAATACGGGGACTGGGGGTGCAAGACTGTTGGCTTGTCAGTGTTTTGGCTATATCTAGCCCCGTGTTTTATTATTAAAGCTAAGCTCTCCTCTCCTCTCTTCTCGACCCTGACTGCAGGTGTGTTCAACCTCTTGACAATCCAGAGTGCAGTTGCTTCTGGATAACACACTGAAGATACACGTGCTCCGAGTCTCTGAGGTGCTTTTAGTGTCGCGTCGGAGGCCGTGCAGGTCTCCATTGCTTAGCAAACAGCAGCAGCAGCCAGATGAGAAGCCTGATAATAAATCTGTTGTAAGGGTCAAGAGGAGGACAACATCACCTTGCAATCCCGCTGAAATTCCACTTTAACCACTGAGATATGAGAGTTGTATAAGGACGGGAAAGCAGAAGCAAGGTTAAACTCAGCTTTATTTTTGTGTTTAGCAGTAACACTGAAAAGGTGTAGATTTTGTTTATGGCTTTGGCATCTGCACAGATCTGGATGCTGCTTTCCCACCCATCCCTCACAGAACCTGATTTTAGAAGCGGTTTCCCAGAACATGGAAAAGGGAAGTATTGTCAAGTATCTTCTGTGAAAGTTCACTTGTCAAATCTTCGGCAGTCTGGCTTCACTGTGTAAAAGCTGAGGCAGTGTAAAATGCTGCATGGTGCTTCCTACCTTGTCCAGAACAGACACGTTAGCAAATTCACCTCCATGTATTGGCACAGCTACCGTGCTTTATTTCTGCTTTTCCCAGAGGGGCCAGGCCAGCTACTCCCCACTGCTAACTCTTCTGCTAGGTACAGCAAGGCAGTGACAGTGCTAATGTGCTTTCTTCTCCTGGTGCTCAGTCTTATCCCCGGCATTTCTTTGTCTTAGTTTAACAGGTATTTAGTTTTTTTTCAGTGGCTTTTTCTGTAATTTTCCCCAGGTAGACTCTCAGGTAATCATGGAGCCAGTGAATTGTTTTGCATGCTGCTTAGCAGCCTGGCTGGTGTGTACCACCTGTAGCAACTGCTGGGTGAAAATCACACGTGCCTTTTATGAACAGCCTAGGAATTCAAAATCATAGGAAGTTTTCTGAGCATCTCTAGATAGTGGCAAGACTGTTAAAAAGAAAACAAAATGCTGTCTTCTGGTTTTTTTTTTTTTATTTGGGATTTAAATAGGGGTCACCTTAAAATTTTCCTGTGGGACAAGGGAGAATGTAAATGTTCTCCATTTTGAAGACCTCATATTCTTGTACATAAGTTCATGACTTTGGGAGATGGGTCACTTAGAGCACCGCCAGGTTAGGGCACACTGTTGTGTGGCGGCAAATAATATCTTGTGGAAGGATGCATACTATTTCTTTAAAAATGTAGCCTGTGGGAGAGTTCTTGGCAGAAACTTTCGCATGAAGCAGTGTGACAGAGCAGCCAGGGAGTATATTGCATGCTAATAAAGTTCCTTCGTCAGTGTGAAAAGTGCGTGCTTTGTGAGTGGCAGCGGGTCTTTTTCTACCTTTTGACATTCTAAGTTGACCCATAATGAGACATCCACCAGCACGCCTTTTCAGTCCTTTCCAAGGAGCTGCCAAAACTAAAGAGATTTTTTTGAGAATAATCTGTGACCCAGCAAGGTTGGCTGTAAGGTTTGTTTGTTTTTCTCTCTCCCGCTGGTTCCTACTATTCTCTTACTCCCACATCCTATCCGACTCTTGTTTCCAAATGCATTCTTCAGCCTTCTCCTTCCCTACCTACTGCATCCTGTGTTCTGCTTTCCTACTTCCTTCTCTTTTCTTATAGCTTTTCTTTCCAGTTCCTGTTTATTCTGGGGAGGAGTGAACGAGGAGTGAAACATTAACAGTTGCTGGAGGACCAAGTTAATACGGCTGTTGTTATGAGTTTAGAGTTCAGGTGAGGGCTCTGGGAACATCGTGCCCCAGAGCTCTTTGCAACACTTCATTGCTGGGGCCGCAGAAAGGAATGTATTTTTGTGCTTCACCCACTACCACCTACAATCCAGCATTTAAGATAAAAATACTGATAGAAGTCGTTCTTTGCTAAGGTATGGGTGTTCCAGTTACAGGAAGTTAGTTCACAGGTGGGAAGTCATTCTGCTATTATCACTTCACTGTGTGTCTCAGTTACAAAGAAGTTGAAAAGCCTCAAACGCAGGGTAAGCAAGGCAAGTGGATTTGAGTCATCACATGTGTCTTGATACGGGATATGGGAGTTACAGTGGTTTGAAAAACATGTCATTGCACCGTAAATTCAGCGTGCAGATCCGTGTCTTCTTTTCTAAGTCGTATTGCTGCTTTTACAATAAGGCTGTTACATTAATAGGGGATCTATGCCCGTGTTAGCTGTACCTCTTTGTCAGCCGAGGATCACCATCCTCATAAATCTGTGCTTACCACATGTTGCAGGAACTTCCCGTGCTGATGTCAACGCATCCTGAATATAAATCACAGATATAAAATACTTACATTGCTTACAGTTTCTCCGTTGAAATGTTGCGTGGGTAGGGCTGAAAAATGTAGGTCTTTATTATCTTTCTGAGGATACACCTCACTCGTCTATCGCGAGCTGTTATATTGTCTGAAAATACAGTATTACAGACTATATAAGGAAGAGCATTTTCCAGCCGAGGTTAGCTGTAGCCAAAGGTTTGACTAGTCTGACTCTTGCAGTCCACAAAATCTATTTTTGTAAATGGAAACGTGCCTGGAAGAACAAACCTTTTAACGTAATAGTCACTGCTGGCAAATTTATCTTCCTGATAATTTCTTACGCCTGTGATGCCCAGATGGTTATCAGTTGTGTGCTAACATAATCTTCTGTCCTGCTGGTTTATTTATAACCAGGATTGATCCATTTATGTATGGCTGCATTTAGCAATTAGTTTTCATTTTTTATCTTAATTTACACATTTTTGTGTATGCAAGACATAAGGAGGAATCCACCTTGTAAAACAAGTTTGGTATAAATGGATTGATGAGTAGATATAACTGTCATTTTGGGATATTATAGACTTTTACCAACATCATCCTAACAGAGAAATAAATGTAAAGGAATTAAAACCTGATTTATTTGTTATCTATGAATGTATAAAATTTCACTGCTTTTCAGATTTCTAGTTGATTTTATATAGTTTTCCCTTAACTTCAATAATTTAAAATATTTGGTTCGGAAATGTAGTAGGTAGTTATTTCTTGAAAGACATAGGTTATTAATGAAAAAAAGATAAAAGGTGATTTTAAAAATTGAGAAATACACCAATATACATATATGTATATATTTTTTATTTTAATGCATCTCTTCTAACTTGTTTCAGGTTGAAAAAACTTCTTGAGCAGGAGAAGATCTATCAAGCCCGGAAGGAGAAGGAACATACAAAGAGACTCAATAAACTGAGAGAAGAACTAGTCAAGCTCAAATCATTTGCACTCATGCTGGTGGATGAAAGACAAATGCATATTGAACAACTTGGTCAACAAAGCCAGAAAATACAGGACTTAAATCAAAAACTAAAGGAAGAAGAAGAAAAGCTTAAAATTATTAGTGCAAAAACAAAAGAAGATGGACAAAAACTGATGAAGTTAGAGGCAGAACTTGAACGCAAAACGTCATCATTTTCTCAAGAACATGAGGAGATGACTGCTAAACTGGCTAATCAAGAGTCACATAGTAGACAGCTACGGCTTAAGTTAGTGGGCTTGACTCGAAGAATAGAGGAGCTAGAAGAAACTAACAAAAATCTTCAAAAAGCTGAGGAGGAACTTCAAGAACTAAGAGATAAAATAGCAAAAGGGGAATGTGGGAACTCTAGCTTAATGGCAGAAGTAGAAAACCTCCGCAAGCGTGTGCTTGAAATGGAGGGGAAAGATGAAGAGATCACAAAAACTGAATCCCAGTGTAAAGAGCTGAAAAATAAACTGCAAGAGGAAGAGCACCATAGCAAGGAATTGAAACTTGAAGTGGAAAAATTGCAGAAAAGAATGTCAGAACTAGAAAAGCTGGAAGAAGCTTTCAGTAAAAGTAAGTCTGAATGCACCCAGCTACACTTAAACCTGGAGAAAGAAAAGAATTTGACTAAGGATTTGATAAATGAGTTGGAAGTGGTGAAGACTCGTGTGAAAGACCTTGAGGCATCAGAAAGCAAGTTGGAAAAGGCTGAAATAAGCTTAAAAGATGATCTTACAAAGCTGAAGTCATTTACTGTAATGTTGGTTGATGAACGAAAAAATATGATGGAAAAAATAAAACAGGAGGAAAAAAAGGTTGAGGGTCTAAACAAGAATTTTAAAGTTGAACAAGGTAAAGTTATGGATGTGACAGAGAAACTGATAGAAGAAAGTAAGAAATTTTTGAAACTGAAATCCGAAATGGAGGAAAAAGTGTCTAGTTTGACAAAGGAAAGGGATGAGTTAATTGGCAAACTGAGAAGCGAAGAAGAAAAATCTTCTGAACTAAGCTGTAGAGTTGACCTGTTAAAGAAAAGAATTGATGGTATAGAGGAAGTAGAAAGAGAAATTACAAGAGGTAGAGCCAGGAAAGGACCAGAGCCTGGTGGTCATGAGGACAACAAGATTAAAGAACTTACTGTTGAAATTGAAAGACTGAAAAAACGTCTCAAACAATTGGAAGTGGTTGAAGGAGATCTGATGAAGACAGAAGATGAATATGATCAGCTAGAGCAGAAATTTAGGACTGAGCAGGATAAAGCTAACTTTCTTTCTCAACAGCTGGAGGAGATGAAGCTCCAGATTGCCAAAACCAAAGCAATAGAAAAAGGTGAAGCAGTGAGCCAGGAGGCAGAGCTGAGGCACAGGTTTCGTCTGGAAGAGGCCAAAAGTAGAGATTTAAAAGCAGAAGTTCAAGCTCTTAAGGAAAAAATCCATGAGCTGATGAACAAAGAAGACCAGCTTTCTCAGCTCCAAGTCGATTATTCAGTTCTGCAGCAAAGGTTTATGGAAGAAGAAAATAAAAACAAGAGCATGGGACAGGAAGTTCTGAACCTAACAAGAGAGCTGGAGCTTTCTAAGCGTTACAGCCGTGCTCTGAGGCCCAGCATAAATGGACGAAGAATGATCGATGTTCCTGTGACATCCACCGGTGTGCAAACAGATGCTGTAAGCAGTGAAGCAGCAGAAGAAGAAACTCCAGCAGTGTTTATAAGGAAGTCTTTCCAGGAGGAGAATCACATCATGAGCAATCTGCGACAGGTAGGTCTGAAAAAACCCATGGAACGTTCTTCAGTGCTCGAGAGGTACCCTCCAGCAGCGAATGAACTTGCAATGAGGAAATCTTGGATACCATGGATGAGAAAGAGGGAATCTGGGGCTCAGACAACTCCTGATAAAGGAGCCCGAACCCATGGTAGTCCAGCACATCCTGGGGAGGTTGTCCTTTCACCAAAGCAGGGTCAACCTCTTCATATTCGGGTGACACCAGACCACGAGAACAGCACAGCTACTTTGGAGATAACCAGTCCAACCTCGGAGGAGTTTTTTTCAAGTACCACTGTCATTCCTACTTTGGGAAATCAGAAGCCACGAATAACCATCATTCCCTCTCCAAATGTTATGCCCCAAAAAGGGAAAGGCAGTGAAAGTCCCATGGGCCCAGATCGTTCTATGTCTCCAGTCACTATAACAACATTCTCCAGGGAAAAGTCCCCAGAGGGAGGGAGAGCACCCTTCGCCGACAGACCTGCATCGCCCATTCAGATTATGACAGTATCAACATCTGCAGCACCGGCAGAAATCTCTGTCTCTCCGCAGTCACAGGATATGACCATGGGAAGGGCTGTCTTCAAAGTAACTCCAGAAAAACAAACCGTCCCGACTCCAATCCGCAAGTACAATGCCAACGCCAACATTATTACGACAGAAGACAACAAAATCCACATCCACTTAGGATCCCAGTTTAAACGCTCTCCCAGTGCTGCACCTGATGGTGCAAGTCCTGTCATAACAGTCAGACCAGTGAACATAGCTGCAGAGAAAGAAGTTGTGACTGGTACCGTCCTTCGATCGCCCCGGAACAACCTGTCCTCGCGACCTGCAGCAAGCAAGGTGACAAGTACTATCACTATAACGCCTGTTACAACGTCTTCCACGCGAGGAACACAATCGGTGGTAAGCAGCATAGTCTCATGATGTAGTCTTCACGCTGAGAAGGGAAACCATAGTCTGGGTTTGAGACACAGGAAAGAATGGGTGTTGTGAGGAGAAGCTCTTGACTTCCCTACGTCTATTCCAGATACGAACTATAAAATCAGAATTTGCCTGATTCGGTTATTTTTGTACCAGTGTTGGATGCTGGTGTGCTTTTGGCATTATCTCCCAAAGGAGTAACTTTCAAAGGAAGTCCCTGCAAAGTTCCTTTAAAGTTATTTTCATAATGGCAATCCTGTAAAATTGCAAGTGAGGACAGACAGGGACAAAGAATGATGGAAATGACAGTAGGAACAGTAGTTTTTATTTTTGGTGAGTGCAATTTCTGACTTCTGAAAATGCCCATAATGATTTTTGGCTCAGCTGGAGTCTGATCATGCAGGCTGGTTTTTTTTGGTAGAATCCTGTTATAGTTATAATTCAATTAATATCTGCTGTAATACTGAACACCAAAGGAATAAATAGGCAGACATAGTATCATTGCTTACAGCTCCAAGCCCCTTTCAGCCAGTGAATAGTAAGGCTCTTTCAGTTCCTCTGAAATTCTCAACTTATATAAGTGCTGCATTACAATAGTGCTTCCTCTAACTTTTTTTTTTGCTTTCTCTCTTTGCCTCTGTGGTGGTTCCCTGGCTTCTTTTTTGTACTTAAATCAGCCTCTCACCTCGGTCTTTAAACATATCGGACAATATCCATTGATAGTCCTCCCCCTAGGTTATTATCGGACATGGTTTTGCATTGCTTTAGTTTGGATTGCCCTGGGAAAGAAGAATTTAACCAAAATATAAACCCAGCAGTACCCTATTACTCCAAAAGCTTGTTTAGCTAGACAGAGCCTGTAGCAGATGCTTAGGGGAAGATTATTTTAAGAGGGTAAACACAGAGCAATGTTTCCCTCAGCGTCTGTTCCCAGTTTTTGGCAATAGGTGGGTATTTCTTTCTGAACCAGGGCCTGTAGCCACATCTTTGTGTTTAATAGACCGTGGCGGACTTTTCTTCTATTTATTCTTCTAATTGCTTTTTGAACTCATTTAGACTGTTGTTTCCACAACATCAGGGGGCAGTGAATTCGGCCGTGGGCTCTGGGAAAAACGTTCTTTTGTTTGATACCTTTTATGCAATACCTTCATTGGTTACAGCCTTTTTCTTGTATCTTGACAAATACTGAATAGTCATCCCTTGTTCATTCGTCTGTGCCGCTCAGGAGTCTGCAGGCCCCTACAACATGCCTCTTTAGGCATCTCTTTCCAAGCTGAAATGTCAAAGTGTATTTAAGATACACTTCCACAATTTTGGAGAGATGCTGCCATTCCCATTTGAGCCCCCTGACTTAAGAAAACTTGAATTCGTCATACGGATCTCTCTCCCCCACATGTGTAATATACTATAAATACTTTACTGTACAGTGTTTTCCTACATACTAGAGGCAACTGTTCAATTTTTAAAGTCTTGAAATAATTCATTTACAAACTCCTTTGTCTCTCAGAAGCTTGGAAAAAATTTTTTAAGAGTTTCTCATTCTTTTTACTAGCTGTCTGTCTCTACTGTGATGATGCACTGAACCGTGGCAGACAAAACTTTTATGTTTTGTTTTCATCTGGCTAAAAAGTGGCTTCTTTCTTCACTTCATCCTCCCTGATTTGGAACGTACGGAAAATAGTTCAGCCAGAAGATTTACTTTTTCTTATTCTTTCCTTTGTTTTTTAAGGTCCCTAACTTAAACAGGGAACTTCTAACAAGCCCATATGTGCCTTTTCCTCCCTAACCCCCTGAAGAAAAATAGAAGTTGTATATTCACCATCTGTTTTGCAAATGACTACTTTACAAACACATTTCAATACTCCTAGTCTGAAAAAACAAGTTGTAATCATTTACTCAGTAACCCTAGGAGAAACCAACGTTGATACAATTTTGAGTGTTTAAGTTCATAAAATCAAAGAAGGCAAACTGATACAGAACTGCTTTCTTAGCTCACTGGTTTTAATAAAGATATTAGCTCTCCTCATACAAGATGCTCTATACAATGTACTAATGCAGCGCCAAACTACAAAGGGGAAAATAATCCTAAAGTTCCCAGCTCTCATCTGTTGCTGTAACAAATTTACAGTTACTGTTTTCATATTTGAAAACATTCAACTGTTCTTCCAAACTGAATTTATGAGAGTTATGTTCAGTACTGCAGTTGAAGCTAATTTTAAGGTGCACACATGGCACTTTTAAAGGTCCGTAGAATCATACAATAGTTTGGGTTGGAAGGGACCTTCAAAGGCCATCTAGTCCAGCCCGGCTGCAAGGAGCAGGGACATCTTCAACTAGATCAGGTTGCTCAGAGCCCCATCCAACCTGACCTGGAATGTTTCCAGGGATGGGGCATCTACCACCTCTCTGGGCAACCTGTGCCAGGGTTTCATCACCCTCATTGTGAAAAATTTCTTCCTTAGATCAAGTCTAAACCTACCCTCCTTCAGTTTAAAACCATTACTCCTTGTCCTATCCTGACAGGCCCTGCTAAAAAGTCTGTCCCCATCTTTCTTATAAGCCCCCTTGAAGTACTGGAAAGCTGCAGATAAGGTCTCCCTGGAGCCTTCTCTTCTCCAGGCTGAAAAACCCCAACTCTCTCAGCCTGTTCAGCCTAAGCTATGGTGTCTCCCTGCATATGTGAGTCTAAAACCAGAGACTGATTTCGTGATGGATCATGACGATTTTTGAATCCCATGGATCAAGGGGTGTTATGGTTGTGTTGATTTACACCGACATACACTCTAGAGTAGCTAGGGATTTATATTGCCCTGATCCAAGTCCTATTGTGAGTCTGCGACAACTTTGATTTCGATAAAACGAGACCCTGATCCGAAGAAAGACACAGGCACCTGAAGGACAATTTGGGAAGTTTTTGAGCACTTAACCAAAACGATCAACGAAAAATGCACCCGTCAGTGACTGTGTCTCCACTGGCCTCTGAACTTGCTGCACCCAAATGTTTTGGAGGCACTTTGTATTCTGCCTGCTGCACAAGCCCAGGGCTGGCCAGCTGAGCAGCTGCTGGCCTTGCCACACCACCACTGCCACCCAGCGTAGTCCAATCCCACAGGGGTTTCCACAGCCAGAGCTTTGGTGCATCCTGGATCCCGGTGCTGATGTGATGGAGACTGTGAGATCAGTTGGACTGAATTCAGTGTTTAATACAGAACCATCGCCACTTTGATTAAAAAAAAGAACCAAACCCTAACCTGGTAACTGCCTTTTATATGATAGCCTGTGGATTTGGGTAATTACCATAGAAGTGGAAAAAATGGGTTTTGGTCCTCTTTAGCTCAACTGGAGTCAAACCCACTCACAGGAAAATATCTGGACCACCTTAGCAGATAATTTTTTTATTACAGATGGTCCACAGCACAACCAAAAATTCAAGACTATGAGACCAGAGGATATGCAGACCAAAATGAGCCTGAAACCGTAGCCTGGTCATTAGTCTTGCCTTAGCACATTAGCCCAAGTCCCTGTTCCCAGAACAGTTCATATAGTTTACATTAAAAAACACGCAGAATAAAAACAAATATTCTTTGTGGGGAAAAAAAACCCCAAACAACTGTAGTGCCTATATCTTGGTTTTTTTTTATTTAGGCCTTACATTTGGCTGTGGGATTGCTGGTGAATTTGCATTTTCTTTGGCTACCAGGATGGGTGTCAGTCCTATTATCACTTCATCCCTGTGCTCTCCACCTCCTACCAGACTGACATCCAGCACCGGCTGCTTACGCTGCCAGGGTGCACAGTGAATCCAGGGACACGCAAATCTGCAGGGAGCGGAGGGAATCCCGGCTGCGGCAGAGCCAGCGTAGTGGCACGGCACCAACCATGCCGAGTGTCCTATGACCGAGGCAGCAAGGCATGGCTGAAAGGCTGCTGGGTGCCAGAGCTGCACGTTAAAGCAGCTATAAGGCTACTTCCGTTTGGGCAGCATTTGCTTTGAGATCAGGACCTAAATTTAGCTCTTTGTAGGTGTGCCATATGTGCTCTAAGCGTCTGTTAGCACTGCTGGACAACCAGGGGTCAGCTCACTTGCCCGTAGAGAGATGCATGGTGCCATCTGCATGCCCTATGGCGGCTGAGACGGGTGCATGAGGCACCTGTACCTTTCTGCAGCGGAAGCTGATGGGATCCATCAGATGGCACAAGATGTCTCAGTGCGGGCAACTGAGTCAGTCCCTAGTCATCAGTCCCTTGTCAGCACTGAGCCCTGTACGCTGGCTGGGTGGAGACTGGGGGGCAATTAGGCTGAGATGCTGCTAGCTTCAGCATGAGCTGAATTGCCCACCGAGTTCCACTGGCTGTATTGACTAGATCTCAAGTCCCACCTTTTCAGGATGCAATTGCCTAAACATACTTCTTTAGTGTCATTTTAAGTGCTGTCAAGTAGCTTACCTAACTTCCAGCTGCTTTATCAGAGGCTGCAGGTCTCCTTGGGTCCTCTGTCTTATCTCCCAGCCCTGTGCAGATAGCTTGAGGAGCCCAAGGCATCTCAAATTGCACTAGCTACTTGTCTCAACCGCTGCACTGAACCGTTTCTGTCCAGGGCAAGCTGGTCCCTGATCTGATCGAGAACAAGTGCTGAAAAAGCACCTTTGTTATGAAAGTATTCCAGAAGTAAAGGTGTGCATGAAAGCACTCTGTGTGTGTGTCAGTAAAATGCACTAAGCAGGATCCATTATAAGCTACTAAAACAAGCCAAATGTTCTGTACATTCAAATTGCTTTTCTTCCTTTGATGGGACTGTCCCACCTTACTGCAACCTCAGCATCTGCAGCGAGCGCTGATTATTGACCTAACCAGCTTAGCGGCTGCATATATCACAATATCACAGTAACGTATTTCCTAACCTCGCTCTGGCCCCTGTCCTGTTCCAGCACCACGTACTGCCCGTTCAGGGCCAGCCAGCATCACTCTGCGTCCCACGGGGCCGTGTCGGGTGCTCCGTGCTGGCTGCCTAAGAGTTGGGTTTCTGGTTGGAGCCATGTTCCTGCATCAACCAGAAGACAGCAGCCTACAGACAAGCAGGGCTGGAGGGAATTGCGTAGAGCTTGGTTCTTGGAAGACATGACCAAGAGACAGACAGTCGTGTGGGTTCTCTGCCACAGGCACTTACAGACACGCACCGGAGCGTGTCCCCTCCTTGCTTACCCCGTCACTCTCGCCAAAGGGGACTGCTTGCTGAAGAGCCACCTTTGTGCCATTTCACTCGGCAAACACAAAATGCTTTTGCAGCTGCGTGTGAAGCGGGCGTTAGCTTCCATATGATAAACATGTTAGTATGCCGTAAGGAAGGCAACTAAGAAATTTAAAGCAAGTTAGAGTTCTTTTCAAATCACTGCTTTTGAGTGATTTAGGCTTGAAATGAGTAACTTGAAAGCGCCCAAATCCTTAGTTAATAATTTACATGTGAATAAAGCTGAAGAAATGCCTGAGATTCCAGCTACTTCATTTGATTGCCTCATGTTTACACACTGTGGAGCTCTTTCAGGGAGTACAAGATGTTTGTCATTTGGGTTCCCTGGGATGTTGACATACTTTCCAAGGCTGATGGAATGCATTTGCATGTTTTGTCCTACAGAATTGTATGGGCCTAACTTGTTTTGACATCTACATGTGAGTTCCATATTAGCCTTTAGACTGCTATTGTAAATGTTGCTTTTAGTTATTGAAAATGGCTTCCTTCCTGCCAGGCAGACAGCATTCAAGTTTTCCAATTGTGGGGTTTTTTTTGTGTACACATGGGGTTTTGAACCGTTCTTAGAAGATTGAGGAATGGTTTTCCTTTGAATACTCAGGATGCAGACAGAAGGCTGATGCTACTGGCTGGAAATCCTTCAAGAGAGAAAAATGCTCCTTCGTGGAACATTTTTTAAGAGCATTTTTAAGTAAATGTGCAAACACGCGTTGCAGTCAACACGATCCCCTAATCCAATCTATTTCAGCAGTTTAGTTTTATTTTGCTTGCATGTCATAAATTGAAGAATTTAGTCAGTTAGCAGATGGGTCTAGCTAGGATTCCAGGATCTTATGCAAAGTGTTCTCTTTTGTGAGATCAAGGTCTTCCTCCATTATCTGAACAGAAAAAAGTCACATATGAAATTCAGGTGAGACACTGAAGTTGTCACCATTAGCGTTTGTGTCCATATTGCACACTGCAGAAGATAAAACACATTTTCCTTTCAGAATTGTCATGGTTGTAAGTATTTTCTTTAGGTCATGGTCAATAAGGAGTAGCTTCTAGTTTTGGCCTTGCAGAGTATGTGCAACATTATCTGGCCAATGGAGATAGAAAATACCAGTTGGTCCTTTTGAATCATTTTGTCCTATCCAAGTGCTCCTTGTGCATTTACACAGTTGTCTAAACATATGTACTGATTGCCATTTTCAAAGCTATAGATAGCCAGCCTGTCCTCCAGCTAGTGCTCCAGAAGGGCATAGATCCCTGGTAGGAGCTGTGCTGGGTCTGCCAGCCCCGTGCTTGGGTCCTCAACCACTTAGGACAATTTTTTAAAATTTTATTCTTAAGTTCTCAAACTTGAGGGTATAAGTGTACTTGGTAGGCTCTTGTCCAGGGCAGCAGAGCTGGCAGAGAGGCATCCCTGGAAATCTGGGATGCCTGCTTCACCCTCACCAGAGTTCATCAAGTTGTGGCTGGGGCTTGGAGGGGCAGAGCCCTCTCCCATGTCCCTCCTCCCACAGCCACAAGAAAAGGAAATCCAAATTTTTGCCCTGTCTCTCACTCCCAGCCCCCTGCACTTCCCGGTGCAGAAATAAGTATCCTCAGCCATGGCCTCAGCATACTTTGGAAAGCAAAGTTCAATTTTAGCCATACTGCTGAGAAATCTTGCTCTGAAAAGATGTCTGTTACTCTGGGTTCAGCATTAGCCTCATGTGGCTATACTATTTGGAGGGCCCCTGCTACTCTCTGTGCAAGATGCTAATATTGTACCCCTCGGACAGCTAAGCCAGCGTTTCGGTAGCCTCTAAGGCCGTCCCGCACTGTGTTGTGCTGTGGAATCGGAGTTTTGCAGGGATTCCCATCCCTGTGACATCTTGATCCAAAACACTGGACCTCAGCTCTTTTTTTCAGTTTTTCAGCTCTGGGAAACTCGTTTGATCCTGACTACCTTTGGCCCTACGCTAGCAGTATGTGCTACGGCTAGGTTCCAAACGCAGACATTAATTTGCTAATAGGCATGACTGGGGACATTGTTGCTTGAGAGGTAAATGAAGAACCAATGAAAAGTATAACATGAGCATGTATGAGAAGAAAAAGTCCCCCGTTCACGTAATTTCTCTCTGTCTCTCTCTTTCGCAGACAGGACAGGATGGGTCATCCCCGAGACCTGCACCCACCCGCATTCCTGTGTCAAAAGGTATGAAAGCAGGAAAGCCAGTAGTGGCAGCCCCAGGAGCAGGAAATGTGACAAAATTCGAGCCTCGTGCCGAGACTCAGTCTATGAAAATAGAACTGAAGAAATCTTCAGCCAGCAGCTCTGCCTCCCTGGGCGGGGGTCAGGGCTGATGGCGGTGGCTCAGGGGGTATGTTCCGCAGGTTTTACTGCTACCGTGGAAGTCAGCCCCTGTCTGTGTAGTTGCTCACGTTTGCCTGTACTAATGGAGTCCTGCAGCTGTTACTTAACAACAAACTAATAGCGTGTGCACTGACTACTTAAGTAACAACATCCTTTTGTTTTCTTACTGAAGTGAAGAAAAAAAGAAAAGCCATGAAAAAGGCAGTTGTACGCCAGGAAGATTTTCAGCCTAGGAAGCAACAATGGGCCAACTGCACTAGGTTATTAATCTAGCCCAGGATTTCTTAATGATAGACTTAGTCACTTTTCAATAGATTGAAGGAAGTTTGGTCGCTTCTACTACATTGTCTTCCACCTTAACGGATCACTTTCCACCTTCGCTACTGCATGGGGCACTTTCCTTGCTGCCTGTGATCACATTTTTTGAGATGCGATGTTGCCCAGGGAAGCAACGCCAGGAGACAGCGCACTTGAGGTCCTGTTTTAATGGAACCTAGTACCTCGGGTGCGGGAGGGAGGGGAAGAGAGAAAGGACGGCCACCGTGCCACCAGCCTTCTCTCTGGGAATCTCCCGTCCAAATCAGCGTTCTCGGTGCTGAGCTGCTTTCTCAAGGCGGTTACAAAATTCAAGGTGGTGGGGAGGTTGCACACTGTTAGGCAGCAGCGGTAGTAAGCAGCAGCTTGTTTATTACAAAGGGGGTTAAGGCTTGTAGACGGTAGTTACAGCCGGGTCCCTGACTTACACACACACTGGGTTACTGCCGGCTCAGGGGTCAGATGAAGGCAAGTGAGCCAAAAAGTGTTTAGTCTTTAGAAAACGCTTGAGAAACATCAATCTGGCTAAAATCAATACAGTCCATTTGTGCCTGCTCCCAAGACCACTAAAGGCTATGTAGCAAGTCACTCCATTGATTTCACTAGGTTTTCAGTTTTCCTGGTTGGATGAACTATATTTAAACCTTAGTTGCCAAGCATCCTTATGTCTTAGAGGCGAAGTCAGCACAGACTGCTGCTGGCAGAAATTGCTATTTAAAGGCACAGCTCAGGTACAGACAGTGGAAGAGATAGGGTTTGGCATGGAAGTTACTCTCAATTCTCAGTTGTTTGAAATATTTTGTCTTAAATACAGACAGTCTCGCAATACCATGGCGATTCATCGTTTTTCCTTCCCTCTTTGTGATTTCCTCATTTATGTTTGCATTTTTAAGCATGTTTTAAGGAATTGTTCCAGCATGGAAATGGTGTGGATGCCAACGATTGTTATGATTGTTTTTTGATAACAGTAAAGTTATTAAAGGGCATTGCCATTAAGTGATCAATTTCCACAGAAGAAGGTCACAACCAAAAGAAATGGAGCCGAGCAGACTGATAACTGATGGTTTTAAAGTTCGTGTAGTACCTCAACTACCACAGTAAGCTGTAAAGGACCCAGTGGTTAGGAATAGCTTTCAGAAGGCAAGGCAAGAAGACCACCAATAAATAATAAATAAAATTTACAGAAAAGAAAATGCACCAGTGGGTGAAATATTAAATGGCTTTCTCTCTGGGAGAAGAGATTTGATGGAAGATTCTGCCAGAGGAGGTCAGCAAAATCATAGTCAGTCCAAGCAATGTTTAGTCTTCAGTTTGGACTTTGCATTGCTCTCCAACTTAAGATCCAGATATGGCCACTATCCCAGCGTAAAGCTGGCATTTTATTATTCACATGAAGGGCATTTTGTCTGTGGTATAAAAGCTGCTGCCACACCAGAAGAGAAGTAGGTTTCAATTTTTACAGGTGTAGCACCTGCAATACCTGTTAATTTTTTAAGGTTCTGCTTCTTAGGACATCTGAAAATCAGATTCATATTAGTAGCATTTTTCATACCACTCAATTGCCAGTATTTCAGATCAAACTTGGAAACTGGGATTAGCAAGCAATGTGAGTTACTATGCCAGAAATACATCAGATCCTCTCAACTAATTGTTATCACTTAAAAGCCTCGATTTGTCACTAAATTGTTGCTGAGATCTTACTGTTCTTATTGTAACATAGACTTTTTAGCAGATGTTTGAAGAAAACACACTATTAAGAGCTTTTTGCTGGATATTGACTCTAAACACTGGCACTGAAGCAAGTCTTAAGGTCAAAACAATCGTTTAAATAATATTGCAAACATGAGCCCCAGGCTAATGTGGCTTGATACAGTGATGAACTACAGCTGCATTAAGCCTCCTTTTCAGATCCTTGTTTCAAAGAAACTTAGTTCCTTAGTTAACTGTTCCTATACCCAAGGCAATATTCTGTGTGTGCTGTGGTTGAAAAATTTGTTTGTTTTGCTCAAGATCTAAGAAACTAATTCACATGAAGAAACAAGACAGCCTTACAGTACCTGAAGTCCAGGACACACAAATTAGCACGACTGAACCAGAACTGTGGGCGCAAGCCCGAGATTACTCTTATAGAGTCAGTAGGATTTCATGAGGCAGACTCCACAGATCAGACCCAGTTCCTGTTTTTTTTCCAGGGGCAGCACAACAGAAAGGAACTTTTACTCCATAGCAGAAGCCCAAAGAATCAGGCGTGGAATCAGGCAACTGGTTTAACTGTTAACTAAACATAGGTATTTAGCTATACTCATAATTTTTAACAACTGTTTTAATTGACCTGAGATTCTTATTTCTTAAAGGTGGAAGGGTAAGATGAAGAAAAAAGAAAGCCTATAGTTCATAAGCCTTAAAAGTTGATGCGTAACTGTCTGTATTAGATAGGAATTTCCTCTGAATCTGAAGACGGTAATGTTGAGTGACGACAGTAAGATTCTCCATTCAATAGGTCAGGTCCAGAAGGCAGTTTAAACAACCAAGTCTAAAGAGAGTGCCTAGGCCTCAGAGGCATCCTGAAGATTTTCCTCAAGTTCTTCCACGGCACTTGTCTAGTCAGTTTTTCAGTTATGACTTAACTAGCACTGCAGCCTCTGAACCTAATGGAGATCCATAATCTAGGTATTCTTGTATTTCCTCAAAGGGCTTTAAGTCAAGTCACAATTTCATGGTCACTAAAAGTCAGGATGCAACCCCACACTGGGGTTAAAAACCGTAGTCCTGTCTTTGTCACCTCCAGCCAGGAAAGTACTCCCTTTCATGTGGTTGTCCCTTGAGCTGGCACAAGTGTTTGAACTTATCTGGGGAATGGATCTGAATTAAAAGGTATCTGGCAAAAAGCATTAAGGCTAGCTTTAACATAGCTTAGTTCCAGGCTGTCGGGCCAGAAGAAGAAAGAAGGAAGGTGTAGAAAACCAGTGGCTCTTTTAAAGTGACTGTGGAATCGTGAATGCCTCCTAGTAGATGTAATACCACACAAACACAGGGGTAGTGCTGCTTATTTTAAAAAGCTTTTGATTGAAACCTTTCTTCCAAGGTAGGACATGGGTCCTCCTTTCTCTCACCAGTATCTGAGGAAACTCAAACGCACATCAGCTCCAGCCAGGTTCACCTATGGCACTGACAGACAGTTGAGAGGGCAGAAGGTGGCATTCTCATTCCCTCCTGTAAAGGCTGTGCTGTTATGCATGGAGGGCTTCAGTCTTCACTGAGCAGAAACAAGGAAGTGGTTGAGTGGTCAGGATATTGAACTAGGAGGAGGGAGCCCCCCTGGATTCTGGTCCCTCTTCCAAAGGCTGCCTTTGAGCCTTGCCTTTTGTGAAAAGAAGGCTTATAAGATGAAGTGTCTGTGTTCATCCATCCCTCCATCTGTCCTTTGTTGATGAATAACATCGAACACATCAACCAATTTCAACCAAATCCGACAAAGCAATAGGGGTCTCCAGAATAAGAAGTTCTTCCAGTTTAATGAAAAGGGTGACAGAGGAGAGGAGCAAGACCTTAGCAGTGCCCCACTGCGTGGAAGAATGTAGCATGAGCTCACCTTCACTACAACATCAAAGAATGAACACAAGAGTGTGATGTCAGAAATACCACAAGGACAAGCTTTGTTCAGACCTCAGATTTTACTAGGCACCAAAGAATCAAACTTTGAGGCACCAATCCATAGGAAAATATTAGGGCCTTTATTTACAGGGCTTCTTGTGTATTCTACATTACTGGATTACAATGCAGATGCCAAGCCTTCCTCTGCCCAGGCGATCATCTAGAATGATGCATATTTGTGCTTTCTCTCTCTTACCTTTTTCTCTGTATTGATTTTTTTTTTTTTTTAAATGAAGTGGAACAGTTGCAGTAGCAAAATGCACTCAACTCAACCGTAATAATGATAGATAAGGACCTGAGCTGACTGAGAGCCAATCTTTGTATTTTTGGTAGGATTCAACATCAGCTGGAGAGATGCCCTGTTCTGGCTGACTCTGTCAGCCATGATAACTCAAGCAGTCATGATAACTCAAGCCCAGCAGTGGGAACTCGTGGACTGGGACAGCAGTAAGATGGAGAGGTGGAAGAGCAGGGAAAGGGCCAGCCCATTCATGAGCAGCACACATGGACTGAGGAAGTGCACCCTCAGTTCTCTGGATGATCTCTGTGATTTTAAATCTAGTTTCTAATAAGTTTTCCACTGTGTTCTCTAGATTAGATCCCATCACCTGAATTACTGTTACATATGAGTATTGCTAATGTAGTCATTAGCAGAGCAATACACTTGAGTAAGTGTGACTGAAAATGAGGGAGCACAGAACTTCAGCCCTAATGCCTGGGGGATTCTCTCGGATCGGTAAACACGCTAAGTAAATAATAGAAGAAAACCAGAGATTTTGATTTATTTTGCCCACTGTTTTTTCCTTTTGTGACACCCATTAGTGTGATTTTTAAAAAAACCAAGTAACAATGTGTGATTTTTCTGAATATGCCCATAGAGTGTGCGTGTTACCATATTTAAACCTCAAACCACTTACAGCCCATAGTAATTAGCATCATGTGAGTAATCTCTAAAGTCACGTTAATATGTTGATTCATGCCAATTGGATGCCAAGTCATATGTTCGTGCCTGAAATACGCTACACATGTTCTAACACATGCCCAATATTTACATGAATTTTCAGTGATTCTGATCAGAAGTGGAAGAGCATGTCTTTAAATAGAGTAAGCTATTGTCCTGCTGGGTTTCAGGTGCTGGGCATAAATTGCAACAGTGAGGCCAATTTTCAGACCAATTATATGTTCCCATCACACATCAGTGGCTGATTTCATTGAGTCACTTTGAAACCTGTAGTTCGCTGGCAGGAGTTTCTGTGAGCTCATCTTTCGAACTTGTTTTTTTTAGGGGAATGTTTTTCTCCCCTACATCAGTGTGAGTTACCCTCTTTCCCCTAATTTTGCCTGAGCTTTTTCTCAGGCAAAACTGTACGCAACGCTTCTCACGACAGATGTTAACTCCACTTTGAATCTGACTCCCTACACACTGCTCTTACTTGGCTTTTTGGACGATGCAGCAGGGTTAACTACTCTCAGATGCAGGGCTGTCAGCTCTGAGAGTCAGGTATGAATCACGCAGGTGTGAACGGCTCTTCACGTTACAAACTCCCTTCAACAGGATTTGAAAACTAGAAATACTGATGTATGATTCTCTTCCGTTGCTTGGGTGTGCGTTGTCTGTGGTACATACATTTTTGTATTATCTGGTGTTACCTGTTTGTATATATTGTAAGAAGAAATTAAACTTTGTATGTTAAAATGTCAGTGGATGTGCTTCATTATATGAATGGGTATTTTTCATAGTCCAGCTGTTAATGATGTGTTTTCTGGAGAAGTACCGATTTACATCAGAGGGACTAAAAGCAGAATTAGCAGTTTTACATTAATTTTGTTTTCTTTTCCTGTCATTAAAATAAATTGTTTTAAGTGAATACATAGCTCCTTGGTCTATAACCCTAGAAAAAATTATGTAATCATATCCGACAGATACAATCATATTCCTATAGAGGGTGGTCCAACAGAACTCTGGCAAAATCTGCCCTACTATAATTTTAGTTCAATAACTGCTCAGACACCTTTTAGTAACTACAGTGTGTGTGTATATATGTGTGTGTAAGTATAATATATATCTATATATATATAAGCATTTCAAATACAAAAAACTGATAGACAAACTAAGAGCATATATATGTGTGTGAGAAATTAATGAACAAATGAATACTACAAGTGGAAATTATTTGATTTTTTAATTATTTCTCCTACTCTTTTCTGCATAATTGCTGTATTTGGTCTGTAGGAGGAAGACTGATTCAGTTTTTTGCAGTTCATTCAGTGACTGAGCCTTTACAAGGAGCATGACATTTTTATGCTAGCCATTTAGTTTTTAGGACTTTTAATCTAAACTGCATAATAATATATGATATGCATAGTGAATATTAAGAAAAAAAATGTTTCATATAGTGTTCGTGTGGCTCCCATTGAAGTTAACGGGAGAGTTTGCCTGAGGTTACAATCTGATATTAAGTAAATGCAGCATTTTACATCATATTCCACAAGAGCTTGAAGTTAGAGACCACCACCGGTTGTAAGGTAAAATCTTACTGTAGTTAGTGGTTCTTTCACATTCATTGCTCAAATTTGGAAGCACTGGTATGCATACCTTGTTGAAAATATTTTTTGATTGATAAATTATATGAAAAAGAAATACTTTCTATTTGGGAAATTCTGTTATTTCATTTGCCTTAACATACGTTCTTGAACCTTGCCGTGGCCCTGCTTTTCTGATTCACCATGTACAAGAAGCATCACTGGAATCTGCCATCTAGTGGCAAAGTTCCCGCACTAAGAGTACATGGGAAACATTTTCATTTTCTTTCCTCTTATAATGTAACTTAATCAAGCATCTTGAAAATATGAGTTAGGAAGCAGACAAAGGCAGAAGTCAGTAAAAATGTAAAAGGGAATAGATACATGACTAGCGTCATTGCTTGGGTCGTGTAAATTTTGAAAATTTTTCAGACTATTAAGAGAGGAAGGAATCTTAAGAAAGAAGACAAATAATTTCAATTAAGAAAATGAATGTTTCTGAAAACGTATTATTATATGTTTCTAGTTAGCATTGGTAGAGTTATATTATTTGAAATGCATAAAATATACATTTTCAGAGAAAAACATCATTAATAGCTGAATTCTTAAGTTTAAGAAAATTGCCTGTAAGAGCAGTGAAATTTAGATAGAAGAACAGAAGATCACGTCATTAGTATTTCAGGAAAGCCCAGAGATTAATCAGATCAGGGATTTCCTATGTTAAAACACAGAGCAAAGTTACTGGTTACAAACCCAGCCTTTCAAAGACAACGCCAACACCTAGTTTTGCATGCTGTGGCTGAAATTTTTCCCCGTTTAAGTCAGTAGCAAAATTCAAGCAGACTTGCATAGGTTTCTATGCCAAATTTCAACTAAAAATGAGAATTGACCTCATACCTCTTCCTCAGCCCCCTTTCAGAATTGCCAGCAGGTTTATGATGGATTTGTTCAGACAGGATACAAAAGACCGAACTCCAAGTCTTCCTCTACCTGATTCGGGTGTGGGACTGCAACCTTGGTGCTCCTGTGGTTTATTCCGTTCAACTGTATTATTCTTTTTCCCTATGGACAACCGAGTGATGGTCTTGACATTGAAGTGGAAGCCAAGGGCTCCTGAGTCGTAGCCTGGTACTAATTCAGTTTCCCTTTGTAGCATTGGCCAGGACAGTTTTTATCAACCCGTGATGTGAGAGCAAGCCTGCGAGACATTTCTAGAAGAAAAATGCTTTGCACTGCCTTTGTAATTGTTCTTCTTTAAAGTAACTTGTAATTCATTTGCAGTTTCATAAAACCAAATGTTTTGCTATCTTGTCTTTTAGAGAGCGTCATCATTCACCAGTTACGCATGAACTCTAGATGAGTTACCACCCCCACTACACGCTCTCTGTGTGCACTACCCTCCTCGCCAGTTGGATGGATCACTGTAGAAGCTTTCTACCGTCAACACCAGGGTCACTTGTGCTACTGATTATTCGTGGAAGTATTTATTGCTTCCATTAGATTTTATGTATCTTCTCTTGGTAGAGCTTTAAGAATGAAGGGCCTTGCTGATACTTTGAAAGTACATAGCCAGAGAGAGAAGCAGTCTTTCTGCCAACTGAATTTCACTTTTATTTGCAAAGGCTAAGGCACGTGCTTGATTTTGTTTGATGTTTGCCATATAATTTATTTTTATAATACACTTTGTAAAGTAACTGTCCCAAAGTTGCAATTCTTGTTGTCCATGGTGCATTTATTTGTAGAATACACTGTCAAATTCGCAATTTGATATTTTTGTAATAGAGAGTATGTAAAGAAAGAAAAATTTAACTTCAACGATGTTTTGTGTTTAAATGGAAAAATATTCAGCACATTTTTTTTGCCACCGTGAGATTCTGTGAGACTAAATGCTCTGAAGACTGCTGTATGGAATTTGTACTATTGCAGAATATTTCTTGCACTGTGTGATGGTTTGGCATAAATTTAAGTATTAAAGTCCAATGCCTTGAAATACAACCAGATTTACTCATTTTAAACAACGTAAGCCAGTTTTTAAAGCTGTGATTTTTTTCTATATAATGTACCTTCTTACTTCTGCCTGTACCAAAAAAAGTTCATTTTTCATTACACTGTAACAAATAAATTTTCACAACTATGCAAATGTAATCAAGTGTTTGAATTTTAACTTCAGTTTCTTAAGGTTGACAGCACTCATGTATGTATTTGTTTATAGGGACAGAACGTATGCCTTTCGAAGCGACTTTTTCTGACTGGTCTTTCACCGCGGTATCAGAGTGATGTACATAGTAAAAGTGATTTAGGTGTTAAATCCTAACAGAGCGGGATCTATCACCAAGTCCTTAACGACCTAATGGTTTCTGACCTTGCACTTTCACTGCACTGGCAGAGGTGTCTGACTGGTACGATCAGAATATTTAGTCCAGGACTAACAGGACTCTATAAATGAGACACCATGCACTCTGCCATACGCCGAAGGGCGTATTTTACACTTACGGCTGTAGCTTTTCAAATAGCATCCAGAGAGTTCTGTGGCAGCTATACTTAAAATGATTTTCGAATGAATTATGTATAAAGCTGGATACAACCCAGGCAGGGTCTTTTTTTCTTACACATTTCATAATGAATTATTTTTAATCTAAGTCATTGACACATATTTGAAATACTGCAGATTTTTTAATTGCAGAAGCTACTGGGCGAAACTATTTCTTGGAAGGGAAAACAGTGTTGCTTGCAGGAGATACGCTGTGGGATGCCAGAAAGAGTGCATTAACTCAGTGTCCCATGGAGATGAGTAGGCCAGTTGATTTTTGAAGCTCTAACAACGCACTGCTATGTAGTCAATTTGATCTTCATGGTTTAGTTTGCTTGCCAGCCATGGGAGCTGTTTTTTTTTTTCTTCTAGATACAAGTTCTGCAGCAAATGCTGACATCGTAGAGAGGCAGGGTATTCTGGGACCTGTATAAACTTTCTTGGAGTTGATCAGCATTTTAAAGTGTTTGCTAATAGAGCTATACCGAGTAATCAAAATAAATGCTGCTTACCCTTGCAAAAGACTCATTTTGTTGGCATGCCTTATACTTCAGCTGGTACACCAAGTTTTTTAAGTTGTTTTTTTTTCTTACGGCAGACAATGTATGCCAATAACATAGCTGTGTCTGTAGATCATATTTTATAGTGAGTCGAGAAGAATTCCAGCTTTCGGAGAATAATACATCAGAGGAGAACAAGGTTTAGTGTGTGCCACATTTCAATTTACTGCGCAGTAGAATGAACATTGTAATGACCCAGATCTTCTATTTTCCAAGCATTACTTAGGAATCGAAACCTATCCATGTTAAGAACTACATTGAGCTCATCTGGAATGAAATTGCTGGCTATTTGAAAGTGACCGTGACATGCCAGAAGTAAACTTCAGCTTTTAAGTATGAGTAAGATATAAGTAAAATCTTATTCTGAAGTTGAGTCTAGATTTAAAAGGTCCCAACCAAAGTAGAAGATATTTTTCCTTGTCTAGATTTTAATATAAAGCTGATTCAGTATGAGTGTATGTATACATTGTCCCCTTTTGTTTCATAATTTCTAAACAAATACATAAACATTTATGGTTTTGCAAATACATTAAGTTTTTAAGCTTTAAAAAAATAAAGGTTTGTTTAAAGCATAAATACAGTTGTGGTGTATCTGAAATAATTTAAAATATTTTCGATGAACAGCAGCATTTTGGAGTAGGAGACTGTTAACACTGGTTATAAAAGATCCATGGTGATACACGCTATTTCATCGCTGATAATGGTTTATGCAGGTAGAATAATAAATTCTGATCTGACACCCGGCAAGCAGGTACAGTATTTCACAGAAATGCCTGGAGGGTAAAACTCACGTGTGCAAAGAGTGCTTTGACACGTGTATTTCATCTTCAATGCATTTTTCAATTTTTTACATTACTTAATTTAGATTTGAATCTAAAACAAGTAAGTACAGTAAGTGCAATAGCCACATAATTAGCCTATATTTTGGGGACACTCAGGAAGAAATCTATTAATATAGTCTAAAGAGGTGATTAAATTCTACAAGTATTGTTGTTTTAAAGGAAGTAATTAGGCAGTGCTTTCAGATGAAGACATGGTAGAGGCTATCTTGGGCTATAGAGATCCGTAGCTTTTAAACAACTGAAAACCAGTGAAAGGCCCACTTTTAAACATCTCTTACTTAAAGAGGATTGAAAGATCCATCTTAGTATAATTATAGGTGATAAAATACAACGTTACAATCTATCAAAAAAATCTCAAATACTTTTATTTCTAGAGAAAAACTGTACAGCCAGTGAGTCTTCCTTTTGCCTCATCGTGGAACGTAATTGGACCAAAGAGGAGACAAAACTGCCTGTTTTGTAGAACCATCTCTAATATAGATAACAAGGCATCAAATGGAGGTTACTGCCCTGAATGTTCCACCTCCTACTGGAATCGCTGGGTTTTATCTCTTCTTCTGAACAGCAGCATTTAAGTTGAAAACTTCATATTTAATTCTCTAAGTCAGTTATGTAGTTTTGCTTCCTGAAATAATCTATTTGGCAGTTAATGCATTTTATTCACCTTGCCTGTTCTAAATATTAGTGGTTTTAACAGCATAAGGTTTTATTTCTTTAGATTTTGTTTTGAAAAGTATTAATTATTTACATCTTTCTTATAAGTAAGTGGACAATGTGACAGGATACGTGCCCGAAGATGACCATTTTGGGGGCTTAACAGAATTGAATTAAAAAGTAAATGCCAATTGGTGGTCTTTTAGATTAACTACAATACATTCATTTTTGTACAAATTTCAGGCTTATTTTATACCCCTGAAATCAGACTTCAGTATTCAGATTAAAATTTTGTAATTTTAGCAGTTATGCTTAGGTAGTCTGACATGATTTGCTCCTTCCTTGCCTTAAAGGTTAATAACTGTAACACACTGAGGCCTTGACTATGTAAGATGTCTGTGTATCACTCATTGCTAAATCAGTGCCTAATAAATCAGCTTGTCATTCCACATATTAAAAAGGAACGTTATAAATGGCTATTTTTATAGGTATTTTTCTTTTTTTTTTCTGTACCCATTTGTCTTATAACTGCACACAAACCAATGTGAGGTGCACCTCATTGTAAAATTCCATGAACGTGAAATTTGTTGGTTGTACTTGCCTGGATATAAATGAATTTGCCTTAGTGTAACACTGTGGAATAATATCCAACAAAGACCTCAGCTTACCAGTGAAAAAGTAAAGCCAATATATTGAAATATTTATGCTGATATTCTTTATTTCGCTAAAAAATGGAAGAGATACCCTGTGATTGCATCCAGTTATGCTACCATACCACACCTTGTTAAATTTGTCCATCTCAGAATCAGACAGCAGCTGATTCTGCTGGGGTGGAAAGAAGGACATTGTCCTGTTCTCTCCTTTTTCCACATTTCCCAGATTTGTTCTGGGCTTTTGTGGCTATGGCTGTATCAGCACGTCATTCGATACAAATGAAGCAGACTAGCACATAAGAAGTTCTGGGGCTCTTCCCATCTCCATTGGTCATCATTTGAGGTTTTCCTGGACTGGATTTAGTCCGGCACCTGGGTGAAATACCTTCCCAGGAGGTCATTTTGAAACTTTTGATGGAAAACGTTCACATCAGCCTGTGTTTGCTTGACTGAGGGCCTCTCTGTGAGATCCTCTAGGAAGTGCCCCACTGTTCTTCTGCCCATTTCACACAAATGATAGCACTACATCAGCAATCCATCACTGTGGCCCACAGCATCACTACTGTGGCTCTTCCCCAGAGAGCTGGCAGAGCCTGTGCCCAGTTTAACCACTGCAGAACAGACTCCCCCACAAATTTAACATGCCCTTGCTTGCCAGTCCTCTCACACCTGGCAGCATGAGATTCCCAGCTTCCCAATACTGCCCTTTGGTTATCCTGCTGCCAGAGAGATTTCTTGCCATCTCACCGCACAGGTTTAACAAGCAGTGTTGTTGTTCCATTGGGATCTCAGGTTGCACCTCACTGGCTTTTCTGTGAGGCTACGGCAGTAAAAGTTACTACAGCTGAAGCTGGTAACTGAAATCAAAAGATAATAAAGGGTGATAATAGGGATGAGGAGCTTAGCTAGGGGAAATGACAGCAAAAGGTAGGGCCCATAAGATAATAGAAAGGATGAATCAGGAATGACATACAACTTTAGCACAGATGCCACAAGGGATACGACTAATTTTTGAACCCTAAATAATTATTTAGGCAACAAATTCATTCTCACATTTTAGATGCTTAAGTGTCCAAATTTCCGACGCTATGAAGCGATGTCTTTTGAGTCTCCACACAGAGACCGCATTTGCAGAAGTCATTTACTCCCCCTCGTGGTCTTTGTTGATAACATCGACTCTTCCGAAAACGAAAAGGCTTTTTTTTTACGGAAACGGTTCCACAGGCAGATAAAACTGGATTACATGCATATACAATTATTTAAGTAAGTAGTTTTAATTATGTTTTTCCTAAAAATCAAGTAAATACACAAATACTTGCTGAAGGTGGATTTTGGCTACTCTATATAGTAAGGACTACACCATCCTCACAAAACCAACTTTACCATAGAAGTGCCAATAAAGTGAGAAATATGGACCTCCGATGTCGCATTGGCTTGAGCAATGCCTGATAAAGCAGGTATTCTGGGATACAAATATATACCCCCCCACTGCGTTCCACAAGGTGGCTATTTAATGAATTGAAGCCACATTAGCTCCTAAGGGAAATAAAAGTAACCACCCTGGCAGCAACATCCGTATCCGCATTCAGGGCACTCTGATTCAGTCACACACCTCCTGACAACGAAGCAGGAATATAACGCAAGACAACTCCCAAAAGTGATGGCTAGTATGCACGGCTTCATTAAGATAAGCTCTTGTAACTCAGGGCTGAGAGACGCCCTGTACTGCTGCAGCTCTGCCGCGGCACTGACGCGGCCCCCATCTGTGAGAGCAGTACGCTTAAGTTAACGTCTCCATTTTCGATCCAGTGGACGCTGCCTTTCCCCAGCAACCCTCTTCGGATGCAGTGGGAAGAGGAGGGGGGTGACAAGGCTGTAAGCCCGGGGCTCCTCCGCTCAGCGTT
>NW_010547886.1:0-4644 GCF_000687285.1 Phaethon lepturus | reverse complement strand
TATATAAAACTATTTTATATTTTATAAATATATTAAGAAAATAACAGTGGTAAAAAGAAAGTCCCAGAACCCTGAACCACAACTTCACATTCAAGTTTCAGATACTGCATTTCCTTCATATCTGTCTTCCAAGTACAGCTCCAATGCCATGGTCCTGTTTTTCTCTCAGTCAAGTTCATTGCCCACCACTGTAAACTAATTAACATAAATGATTAGTTTTCTCTTTTTTATGTGTTAATAGAATGATGTCTTACTCTCCTTCACATGAATGAAATATGTTCTCCAGGATTAAACACTTTGTCAAAGTAGTTTTCCTTGAACTTCACTGAATGCATATGATGTAGCCATTCTGAATACACTTGAGAAGCCGAAGACTTCAACACCACTTACTCATGCCTGTTTTCATAAAGATGTCATCAACCTTAAAAAGATAGCAGCTGCATGTGTGCATGTACATTGCATGTTGCTGATACAGTAGACTCAGGAATGGTTTATATTATGTATTCAGATTTTTACAGCTTTGCACCCAGGACTGTATATATTTTCCATAAATATTGGGGAAAGAAAGCAATAACCTTGATATTTGAAAGAAGCAGTGCATAAAACAATGAGCAGATGGAAGGTTTTTGGATTTTTTCTTCTTGAACTGAAGTAGGTGACATTTCAAATATTCTTGACACTGAGTCTAATCCCTTTGACTGATAACTGACATTACTCTTGGCCTTTCATTTTGCTCTTTTAATAAAAATTCTATTACACTGGGAGTGTTTCTTGCTTTATATTTTCATTGTTCTTTTTGTGAGTTTGTGCATGTAAACCACTGACTGAAAGAAAGCTCTGTTCACCTGTGTCTTACATACACACCCCTTTTCCCTCCATTTAAAAGCTTGATTTTTCTTCTGCTGAAATAAAGAATATTATACTCATTTTTAATACAACAGCATCACAACTGCAGTGAACCATCCCATCTGAAGATGTTTCTTTATTGCCTATGAAGTTACTGGCCACAAATATCTTAAAATAAATATGAATTCCATCTTTGGTAATATGGCCAAAATAAAAGAATGGCCTATGCCTGCCTTTGTTCTATTTCTACTTTTTCACCTGAAGAGTCAATCTTAGGAACTACATGAACATACTGTCTTTCTATTAACATTCATCTCTTGTAACTAGGAACGAGTTCCAGACGAGCATCCCAGACGCTGCCTGCAATAGATAGGGGGAGTGGAAACTATGAATTGAGCTTTGGTTGCCTATTTCTCCTCTTTGGTTTTTGGTTTTTACTCTTTCTGCACAAAACAAACATTGAATAGGCAATAAATAAATTTCCCTGTATTTATGTAAAAACGCAGCCATCTTAATTTCATTGCTCTGAAGAAAGGAAGCATCATATGAACTTGGCAGCACTCAACACAGAAGCAAGGGTTGGGTGGGGAAGACATGCCTATCTCCCAAATTAAAAGTAAAGTTAGAACTGTCAATAGAACAGAGCACCTCTCTTGTCCCTTTCAGGATATTGCATGCCAAAGGATAACTAACCAGCTCACTGATAGCACAAAATAAAGTGACAATAAAAGGTTATTCTCTGCAAGTATGTCTTCCTGATTTGTCAAGGTCTTTTCCCCCTATCTTGGCAATTGCCTTTATATTAAGGAGAAAAAAGAAGAGTATCTAGTTCTCTGTGAAGATCTAGTTTCTTTAATTCCTTCTTATTAATTCCATTGTTTGCTAACTCATATTTTGTCATCCTTTAGAAGAACTGCATCATTCCTCTGTGAATCATCCAGGGAGGATCTTCAAGGCTTTTTCACAGAAAGGCATGGAGGATCCTACCCAAAATAGTAAAAAAAATAAGCATTATGCTTGCAAACAGTTCCACAGCTTTTGATTCCAGCTCAGACAATACTTCTTCTGACAGGTCCCTCTGAACAGTTCAGCTTGTGTTTTTACAGCCTCACTTTGCTTCCTGTTATTACACAAGTACATTAAGCCATTCTTCCTTCTGGATTCCATACAGAGTACTTAAAACCTTACAACAGCAAGCAATTAAAAGTAGTCCTAGTATCTCATTCACTATCAGCTTCCAAACTAATAAGCAGGCAACTGAATCTGAAATTCTTGCATCTTTTGATCCAAAGAGAGGAGAGCGCATTATGATATGCCTCCATCCAGTGGAAACAGTTGTCCACACCTTACTCCCTAATTCATGTCTTTAACTGCATTGGAAAAAAGTTTCTATTGCAAGCATGTGTAAACACCTGTATTTGTTTCATTTTTGTGTGACCCTCTGTGGCTTAAATTTTAACTATACATATGGTCCTTCTTTAATGTTTATACTATTGGTCTGGCTTGAGAGAAAAAGAGCCTCAGGCTAAAAGATGTATCACAATAACAAGTTAATTTAATAAAAAAAACCGCCTCTTATTTCTCAAACTGCTTTATTTAGATAGTCTTTGAAATTTGTTATTCTGGAAAAGGTGGAGTTTGTTTTGGGGTTTGACTGAAAATAGCTATATTGTAAAGCATATAAAAGGCAGATATTCATAGAGGTAAGTAGATACCCACTTCATGTAAATACAGCCAACTCCCTCGCCTTAAGTGGATCTCTCTTAATCCACATACTAGATCTAGCTAAAATTTGCTTGATATATAATCAGTGCTAATATTCAAATAGACTGAAATGTATATATGTGTAAGTATTACACTAGTTATTCTTACTGATAAACTTATATGTTTGTTTATATACTTCATATTTTTATTACTTCCTTACAGTGGCGTTTCTCTATATATTATGAATTAGACTTGAATACGTGTTTCAAAAATAGTACTGCTTCTAAGGAAAGTATTATTTAAGAATTAATGCAAGAACTGGAATGAGAAAACCCCTTCCTCCCTGCCTCTCCCCCCTTTTTTAAGGAGCAGTGATACAGATATGCTAAAGATGATAAATGTGAAATTTTGGGAATAGTTGTATCATGATTTCTCTGTTTCACATGGAAATTCAAGGCTTCCTCTCCTCAGTCAGTAGCAAAATCCCCCATTACCTCAGTGGCCTAGTATGAGGTCTGTCAGAAACCACAATCCTCCTGCATTATGGGACTGTTCAGAGAATAGAGAATATTTCATGGACCTTAAATCATCCTCAGCATTTATCTGAGAAACAGCTATGTTAACAAGTTTCCTTCATTATCTAAACAGCAGGAGTCCCCTGCAAACTCTCTCATTAACAGCCCAGGAGTACATCCACACTGTGGAAGCTCAGAGAGCATCTGAAAGAAGCTGAGGCATGGATCACCTTAACACAACCAGTAAGGAGGAATGAAAAATAATAATTAAAAAAAAAACGAGGAAAAGAAAAATTAAGTACTTCCTCAGGACTAGAATAGCTTTGTCATTATTCCATAGCCTCAACGACACACCACAACATATACAGAACAGAATTATGGTGCCATACAAATTAAGATTTTTTTTTTTTTACCCCCAGAAGACTTTACTGACTTAGATAGGAAAAGAAATGCTCTACTGCAGTTTAAATATATTTCAACCCTTGTATGTCTACAGCCACCCACTGTGGATTTCACTTTAGGAATTACTTCAGATAGGTGTGGGCATGTACAGGCAGCAGGCCAGAAAACTAGCTTACAGGTAAGTAAAATGAAGTGTATCAAGGAAAACACGGCACAACATTGCACTTTATATGGAAGTGGAAAAACTTGGTCCTTACATTTGTTACCACATTAAATTACATTCAGAAGTTAAAGCAAGTGCCTGTATCAGTAAGATGAGAGGTGAATATTAAGCATACAAACAAGCCTTGTAAATACACTATGAAAATCATTAAAAGTTGGCACGGTTTTCTTTGCTGTGGTTGCTCCATGCACACAGGGCACCCTCTCCAAGTGTAACCAGGCCACCAGCACACACAGATCCAGGCCAGGCCCCAGCCGCACACCACAGGCGAGGGAGCCGGCAGGCCATGTGGCTGGGCCTGCCACGTTCAGCTGCTCCATGCCGCTTCCTCACCTGCTGAGGACCATCCCACCTCCCCAGTGTCTGCTGTTGGCTGTGACACTTACCTACTCTCCTGGAGACACGTATCTCACAGCTCTTTTCCTTTACTGGGACCAAACCTGGGTGCCTGCTCCTGTTTTTCCTCACAGAGTGAGGCCTGCTGTGCCGGGCCCTTAAAATCCCTCTGCGAGGTGCCCCCTCCCCAGCAGGCACAGCGGCCTGGGGGACAGTGCAGCAAATTAAACCATTACAGAAGGAGGAGCTCTCTAACGGGGATTATAACGAGCAATAATTACTGTGGAAAACTTCAGGCTGAATGATTGTTTGCTTAAGTAATGATATCCTAAAAGCTGCATAATCTCTTCCATCTGCACATGTATGGAACCCTGGATACCGAAGCCATCACGGCTTTTTCGAAAACATGAGAAAAAAGAGGGGAAAAAACTCAACAGGTTGCTTTTCATCAGAAAAAAAATTCTTGAGGGAAATGATTTTTAAAAATATATATCACAGCCTTTTTTAAACAGATCATTTTGGGGAGAAATCCTTCTGGAGGCAGTCAAACTGAATAAAGGTTAGCTTCTTCTTTGACTCCTGATCAAGATAAAAGATCCTGAATAATAATAATAATAA
>NW_010547885.1:0-20837 GCF_000687285.1 Phaethon lepturus | reverse complement strand
TCTGTGATTCTGTGATTCTGTGATGTTGCCTGCAGAGCCCATTTTGCCTCGCAAGTCCGAATGAGGTGTCAGTGCGAGCACAATGCCATGACACGGTGGCACGGGGCTTTCTGCAATGCAGGCTCTGAAACCTAGCCAACAGGCATGGACCCAGTTGCCAAGCCAACCCAGCAGCAGCAGGGTGCAAGGTTGGCTGCTGGTAAGATGGTCATGTCATGGTCATGTCATGATGGTGAGTTCCTGGGTTCCCCAAAATGCATCAACTGCATGGGACTGTGCATACAAGAGAAGCTCAGCTTTAAGCCCAGCACTCAAATGGCAACACAGGTGTGGCCACAGGGTTCAGGAGCATCTCTCAGGGAGATCTCAGCTCATGTGCTTTGAGAGCATACACATCACTCCGCCCAATCCTATGCTTCCCGCTGTGTCCTCAGGGAGGTAGTTTGGCTTTAATATATCCGTAGAGCACTTGCATGCCAATAGCGTGGCATAAACAGCGCTGTCCTCCAGCCGTACAATCCCAGCTCATGAAATAAGAGCATTAAAATCCCACGTGGAGAGAAGGAGCGAGTGCATTTTCCCACCGACCAGACTCCGGTTGGCCTCGGAGGGTGGGTGGATGCCAAGTCTGTGGGAAGATTAAAAACACGAAGTACCCAGTATCGATATGTTCTTGCACTGTACATAGTGCAGCGGTATGTCACCCAGCCCGGCTGCTCCACCTTATTTATAACTGCCTACGTGGCTGATTCACGTCTCCTGAAAACTTATTGCCACGGCCTTGTTTTGAAAGGAATGCAACGTCCCACTCCCCCAGCAGCTCCTGCCGGACCTCTCCCTGTCTCATTTATTAATTCATTCCCTGCCAAGAACAGCACAGTGATGTAATAATGAAATGTGCTTTGAAATCAACATGATATAAAGGACTTCTGCAAGGCTTCAGGCCGGCAAAGCACTTAAACACACGCGTGACTTTAAGCATGTGAGCGGTAGTCCCATTGGTTTCAACAACGCTACACATGTGCTTAAGTGCTTTGCTGGATCGGGGCCCACATTTGACAGACAACTCAGGTTATGCCTTAAACAAAGAACCTCTTTGACGCAGGATTTTTACAGAAAAACCTGGAGTTTCACGTAATCCTCAGAACCGAGCGTAGAGCCACTGCTGAGCCCACAGGAGCTGATAGCGAGACTCCCATCGGTTCCAGTGAGGTGGGGCTTTTGCTCCGAGATCTGGAGCTGGGTGCACATCGCTGCTGCTCTGCCCTTCTGACTAGGGAAAAAAAATGACACCATTAGTTTTTGTCAAAGCATCGCAAATAAAAATAACTGATTTTTATTGGTTACAGGCCATGTATGTGGTAGCTGTGCAGATTTTAACTGTGTTATTCTTGCAGGAAAGTCTAAAGAAGTGATTCTCTTGTCTACAAACATAGACCTGTCAAGGTTGAACAGTTATGTTCAATGTCATTGTAAGCAAAACTGACATTTTATTTACTCATTTGTACCACCGGAGTGTCAGCTCAGCAATGATTAAAGCTGTCAGTAGAATCAACAAATAGTGTAAAAACATCGAGCTGCCAGTCCAAGTTTCTGTTTCATTGAACATGTTAGTTTGACTGAAGCTTTGCCTGAATGTTTTGATGGTTTTGTGGCTTATTTTCACTAATTAATTTGCTTGGCTATTATCCTCTGGAGGCGAACAACATAATTGACAAATAAAATGGCGCTTATTCATTCATTCATTCATTCATTCATTCATTTATTCATTCATTCCTCCAGAGGAAATCTTGCATGACTGGATGTGAACTTCCAGCTGATCTGTAATTTTGACCAGAACCATTTTTTTATGCTGTTCAGCTTTCTGTCAAGGAGTTGAAAATCACCCATCTAAAGAAGAGATTAAACCAGGCCTAACCTCAGGAAGATAACGTGCTTGAAAGAAATGACCTGCGGTGTTTACCTGTAGAGAAAGACGTACGTTGCAGAGGTTATCGGAATAGAAGTTGGCAGATTTGCCTCAGTCTGTTTATTAAAAAGGAAGAGGAAGGGAAAAGAGGTGAAACAAGGGGAAAAAACTACCCTGGCTTTTCAGATTTCATCTCAAACCTCAAAGCTTAGCTCAGGTTGGCCTGCGAATTCCATTGCTTTGTTCACACACAAAATTTAGCGCTGGAAGCCCTCAAAAGCCAGGTTCAGAAAAATAATTTTCTCTTGCTGCTGATGAGGAGATTTTTTCCTTGATTACACAGACACAGGGTGTGATACCACTAAATCCAAGATGCGTGAAAAGAGAGATACGGGGCAATTGCTCAAAATGGGTTGCCAGTGTGGTGCTCCTAGACAAAGAAATAACATTGCACTCTGTGTACTGTAATAAAATAGCTAGGAGTTGCCGTGTGACTAGTTTTAAATCACTTCCATGACAGATATTGACTTCCCTGATGGAGGAGCCCGTCGAGAGAACTGAAGATACATGAGGCTTTTTATAGAAGAAATGTACTTGCTGCAACACATTTCTTGAGAAATTATTCAGGCAAGCATCAAAACAATCAGTAAAGCAATCCTGTTTGCCTTCGGGCAGGTCTGATCCTGCCGGAGAGCATCCGTGCCTACAGACACGGATCCATCGTGCTGTTCCTGGGAGGACAACCGCTTGCAGGACTGCTGGGTGGCACCACCGGCACTTCACTTCACGTGCCAACGTGTCGGCAGGACCTGCCCTTTCATCACAACGCTTACATTCGGCCTCGTTAAAAATAGACCGTGTAAGTATGTCACTGAATGCCTGATGTTCACAGGCTGGTTTCCACCATGGTAGCTGATAAGATTTCTACGGCTTCAAGTAGCCATAGCGTAAGTACCTTATGGCGTTCAGAATCAAAGGTTTATCTAATTCCTCTCAAAAAGTCCAGAAGCCAGGGAGAACTTAATTTCTTTTTAAAAGTCATCTTAATGCTTTTTACCGTATAAAATGCACTTGCAGGCACTACTTGCTGTGCTTATAACATCTCCTGGAACAAATAAAAGCTACCTGCGAATCCGAAAGCAGAAACCTCTCCTTTTACTTACAGAAATTTACATAAAATTTCTGAGGAAGATTGGAGTCTAAAAATTATTCCATGTTTTCCAATTATGGAACACTGTTTTAATTTTAATTTCTGTCCACAATCCTGCCTCACTTATATTCTTAGGCCACGAATGTTAGAATAACATTTACAACATGTAAGTGATGTTTTTGTGTTTACAGCTGAGTATCTAAAGACACCAAGGCAGGGTCGCCAAAGCTGTTTCTGAAGTAAATTTGGGTAACGGCCATGTACAACTTTTTTGGTCAAGTTTCTCTTTTCCATGCAAATTTCAACTTTTTTTTTGGGGGGGGGGGGGGAGGGATTTGTCTTCATTTTGTACAGAAAACAGAGGTGATTTTTGCTGACCAGCCAAAATCCGGTAAGAGTCTGGTAGCAGTACACATTTGTGCCAGCTATCTACGTGCTAATAAAACACCAGGGATGAGCAGCCACTTTGTTCTCTCATTTAGGGGACACTTCTCTCTGGTTCCAGGAACACCTCTATCTTTAACAAAAAAATGCCACTTTCAAACCCACTTTCAAAGTATTCTGTTATGATCTCCTGCCCTCTTCGCTCTGTTTGTCTCACGCTTTTGTGCTGCTGCAGCACTTGCTGTAGTGACATTGTTCAGCAGAAGAAAAGTCCTCAGCAGATTCCTTTAAGCCTCTAAGTCTTCCCTCTATAAGAGATCATGAGTGTGGGTCTGCAGTCCTCTCGGAAAACAACAGGATCCTGTTCGTATTAAACAGCCATTTCTCAGCACATCCTTTTAACGTTTGTTGTTGTTATTGTTCTTAAAAAAAAAAAAAAAAAAAAAAAAAGAAGAGAAAAACCCTGGAGAAATTATTTAGCCTAGCAAATGCCCTAACAGGGCACACTTGGCTTTACCTTAGGTGACCACCTACTCCGTAGGTATGTAATGAAGTTGAAGTATCAGGGGGACAACATCTGGCAAAGGCTTGTGAATTACAATTTTCTTTTGCAAGTGGAAAACCATATCCTGCACCAGGTCTCAGTGGGGTTTAATGCTGTCAGAGCATACAAGGTTTGTTTTGATCTGTTATGGAGTAACACACATAGCTTTCAGTTCACACTAATAACATCCCCGTGCCTGGGGTATACACCAATCCAGAGGCTACTAATTAAAGGTTAGAATTAACCAAACACAGTTCCTCTACAAAACATATGAAACTTATTAAAACTTAAAAGTGACGGCTAGGTCTCAATATAAGCAAAGCAAAGAATGCAAGAGTATTGTGGAAGGTTATTTAAGCACGTTTTATTTCAGCATATTAAAAATTTCCTGTGTCTGCCAGTTCGGCACATAACATTTTAATGTTTCATGTGAAAACACAGCAAACTTTTAAAGAATCAATTATCGGTCCTGCATATCATAAAATAAATCCCGTTTTCAGTATTACCATAAAGCTTTTTATGTTATTGTGATCTGAAAGAGGTTTTTTCCAAAAGTTCGCAACTTTAAAAGCAGAGCAGCACAACAGTCTTGCGAGCCACCTTGTATTTATTTCAGTTACCAGACGAGCATTTCGGGACTACACAAAAAAGGGGTACTCTGTCAAACGGGGCGTGCGGCACCTATTTCAAGCTTATGGTACTCTTTCAATGAGTGAGCACCACCGGGCGCTCCTGTACTAATAGGACTTGATCTACAAGCAGAAAACCCCTTTGAAACGGGGGGAGCGATGTAGCCTGCTAACTTTTACCCTCTTTGCTTCCATAAGCCAGCGCGGAGGGTGTACTATGAGTGTTGTGCAATTTATGTGCCCACTAGATCCTCCTATTTACATTTTAAAAATATACCCTCATTAAGCCCTCCAGTGTTATCTATGATCTTTGAAGTAAATGCTTTTGGTGCAGATAGGCTATCTCTGTTGGCAGAGCCTGCTTTCCTCGGCGGTGAGTGTCTTCAACACGTTGCAGCCTGTACTCTCAGACTGATAATGTCTTCACATGGAGCTTAATGAACTCATTACCCTTAATGCTGTCGTAACAAGATAGCTTGTAAATGTACTTATTTTTAATTAGGTCTATTCAGCTGTGTGAATTGAATTATATAAGACTAATTAATTAATGTAATTGAAGACCTCGTAAGGATAGGGCTTCTCAAACTGGCAAAACACACTTTTGTCAAATCCGTCTATTCCCAGGATTAATTACGGGAGACCTGGAAAGAACAGTTTCAAAGCTGGTAGAAATACTTAAAATCTGTTGAGCAATAGTAGTTACTGCAAGGGCTTTTTCCTTAACAGTGATTTTTCTCACTACTTCACCTCAGTACAAAGAAAATAAAAGGTAAGACTATAAAATCTGCACTTGTAAGCTGTTTAAAATCGGGTTAGGGTCCTATAGCTTCTAATTAAAAGATAAGAGCTGAAATCACTGAACATAGATGTATGTTATTAAACTGTGCACGTGTTGGTTTACAGCCAACACAAACCTTCCTCCCACAGGCTGCTTTTTTTTTTTTTTTTTGGATCAAGCTAAAACGTTACAAAGACAACACCACCGCACATTCATGCAGCTCCGAGCACAATGGGGCTCTGCACCACGGCCAGGGCTCCTGGCACTGTGGGGAAACTACTAATCGCCGGTAACAAATGCTCTTAAACACAGCGGTGAGCGTTACACCTCTGTTACCAGAGCTGGCCCCTGAACCTCATGGCTCTGGAGCCCTGAGACCGGGAGATCTTAACCACTGCATGAGGATAAACAGAGCTTTCCTCTAGCAATTTAGCGCAATTTAAGTGCTATCGCGTGTGTACAATAATGCAGGCTGTGAGATTACTAGTCTCTTTTTAACCTAAAGAGAGTTATCCTTGTGATCCTCCTTAATAACATTTGCGGGGGGGGAAGTAATTTTTTTTGTTTGAAAACACCAAACCAGTATGAATAGTGGATGTGTGTTAGTAGGAGAGGAAAGGTGAGAGGTCCATAGCCCTGTCCCTTCCCTCTCCCTCCAAGTACCAGTTCAGCACAGAGACACTTCATCACCTGAACTGACGTCATCTCATCCTTCAGATCAAGCCTCTCGCTCATCTGGGGTAATAAAACCTGTCAGACAATGGTACAGTCCACGGTCATAAAGGGCCGTTGTCCAGAGGCAAACAGGGTCTGCACTGCCAGCTGATTCCCCAAGGACTCCCGACAGCTACCTGCCAGCTGGACCACAGGCAAATTGTTGTGCGATTGAGGAGTAACTTTAACTATTTAAAAGAAAGTGGTACCATGAAAAGCCATTTCGAAGTGTGTGTCCTTTAGGAATAAACAAGGTGCTAAGGCTTCCTGCTTCTGGCTCTCACAAAGACACAGATGGTATACCTATCACGTACCTATCATAAATTCATGTTTATATGCTATTATAGCTATTATATAGCTATACCTGTCACACATTAGTACCACCTATAAGTAGCAGGCTGGAAATGAGTGCAGAGCTTCAATGGCAGAATAAACATACAGTTTCCTGAGTCCGTCCCACCTCTGAGACCCATGACTTCTTCAACTAGAAGACAGACAGTACTTTAGGTTAGAAATTATCAGGAGCAACCACAGCTACTGCAGCCTTGGGTACCACAGTGGGGAAAGCCTTGTTCTTGGGGGACCTGCTGCAGACTGCTCACATCTGACCTGCTCTAGCCCTGTCACAAAGAATTTGGCGCAGGGCTTCCCTGGGCACCATGTCATAATGGTAGCTTTCGGTGGCTTTTCTGATCAAAGCGCCCAAAATAACAAGTGCGCTGCATTTCAGCCTATCAAACTTGTTTCTATGACATGACGTGAGGGTGTATCCCATCATGTCTTTGGTAGGAGTGTGCATGGAGATGTTGAGGTTTCAAGGTTTTCTTTGACGCCCTCCATGTGGAGGAAGCTCTTATGGCTAAATAAACTCACCGAGACTTGGATAGTTTAGAATCTGACAAGGTGACAGAGTATTTGCTGGTGTTCAGCTCTGTATTAAGTTCTGCCATTTTCCCACTTACCATTTCTTACTCCTTTTCATATTTGAAACTGTCTTAGTGGACCTTAGTACAGAATGTAAGGTTTGTTTTCTTTTCTGTCCTCAGCAAGGAAAAGAGATGTTTATAGCTGTAGTATTGGTTATTATATTGCCACATTTTTCAGTTCAAGAAATTGATCTACCAGAGGATAAACATTGTAATAGGTAATAAAACCTGAGAGCCCAGTCAAGGTCTTACTAGTAAAGGATCAGTCATCTTTACCTGCGGTGGGTTTCTGGAGGTTCTCTCCATTCGTGCTGTCAGTTATGTACCGGGAAATGAGCCGTGGTGGGTGGTGATGAGTATGTTCTTTCTGCACAAAAGAAGAATATTATGTTAAAGCAACTGGCCATCTCACCTAAAAGAAATACAAGTAAAAATTGTTATGCGACAGCATTTTTAGCCACCATAACACAAAGCACACTACAAGGGAAGGTAACGGTGCCTTGCTCCCTTTCAGCCAACACTCTCTCTCTGCCAAGTATTTCTAAATGTCACAGGAATGTAGTTCATGTGTTTCACAGATTATGAGCTACTTTTCCCAGTGCTTTGACCACCAGACACAACAGCATCCAAATGCAACACAAAGGTAATTTAAGCAAGACTGCAGTTCCTATTACATTCTAGGTGTAACATAGACTGGGGAAAAAATAGATCTGTGCCTCCTGCACGAGTCCAAAAAATGCCATCATGATTTCTATCATACAGAAGAAAAGCTAGAGGAAATAAAGTGGTAAGATAAAAAGCAACACAATTAGCAGGGCAGAGCCTCAAATCCCTTTGATGGATATAGCTTATCTTCAGGATGAACTCTGGATGCCCAGCTGGGTACACAGTCTGTACGTTGTCGATAATTTTGATTACTCTTCAGATAAGGGTGCCAAAGCCTTGTACAAATTGCATCTATAGAAAGGATGCTTCCAGCTGAAGCTGGCTTTTTAGCATGATCCTTGTGATATCTCCTCCAAAAAAGCAAAGAGGGAGGGAAGCAAGCTACAGACACAGCTTTCCTAAAGACCTGCAGTACCCCAACTCCTGCACCTCCAACTACTCTGGCCGCAGTTCTGGAAGAGCACATGCACGAAGGCTTACCTTAGTATCACAGATGCTCTCTGATTACTCCTGTAATGCAGAAAATTATATCAACCAGGATTAGAAACACAAAATTCAAGTAGTCAAATTGTACCACACAGGCACACAACTAACTAATTATGGGAGAGAACATTCTTTAGACAATAATGCTTAAGATCATTAACATTTTCCCTTCCATACCCTTAACTTGATTGTGAACCTTCCGCTCCTAAATGCGAATTTCTTGCCTTTCTGTTTTCTGTGAATGGCACTTCCAACCAGACCTTGAACTGCAAATACATAAAACTGTTTTTGTCAGAAAACAGCTTACCCAAATGTCTCTGGATTTAACGTAAGCTTGCCTGCTTAACCTCTCAGAGGTCAAGATGTTTTGTAATAACTAGATTTCACCACAAAGAGGAGGTCAGGCAGTATGGGGAGGACTTCAGGATAAAATCTGGAGGAAACTTGCGTAAAGCTCAAGGGACTGGGAGAAAGAGTGGAAAGAAGAACCTGGGCATTTCTAGGATGAATTCTAAATTTGGCAGCACAGTGACTCACATGAGTCTCTGTTCGAAACAGCATTATAATGTTTCCATTCTTCCAGCTACCAGGAAGAACTGGAAAGTATCCAAAAGCTGAAAGAAAGTGAAATGAAAATCATTAAATGGAAAGCTCTCATTTTTTGCAGGAAATAGTGACCATTTCAGTCCATCTGAATTGCAGAAGCAACTGATATCGTGTAGGAGATGTACCTGCTGACACACAGGGTTCAGGTACCACCCCTTGCGTACCCTGACCTGCACTCCCACCCCCAGGTCACCGGCAGTTAAAGCCTTCAAGGGCCACACGGATTTACTCCAAATGAGTCACTACCCCTAGCTCTTATAGAATCATCATAGAACAGTTCGGGTTGAAGGGGACTTTAAAGGTCATCTAGTCCAACCGCCCTGCAATGAGCAGGGACATCTTCAACTAGATCAGGTTGCTCAGAGCCCCGTCCAACCTGACCTGGAATGTTTCCAGGGATGGGGCATCCACCACCTCTCTGGGCAACCTGTGCCAGTGTTTCACCAGCCTCAGTGTGAAAAATTTCTTCCTTATATTTAGTCAAAATCTACCCTCTTTTAGTTTAAAACCATTACACCTTGTCCTATCGCAACAGGCCCTGCTAAAATGTCCATCCCCATCTTTCTTAGAAGCCCCCTTGAAGTACAGGAAGGCTGCAATAAGGTCTCTCCAGAGCCTTCTCTTCTCCAGGCTGAACAACCCCAACTCTCTCAGCCTGTCCTCATACGAGAGGTGCTCCATCCCTCTGATCATTTTTGTGGCCCTTCTCTGGACCCTCTCCAACAGGTCCATGACCTTCCTGTGCTGAGGGTTCCAGAGCTGGACGCAGGACTCCAGGTGGGGTCTCACCAGAGCGGAGCAGAGGGGCAGAATCCCCTCCCTCGACCTGCTGGCCACGCTGGTTTGGATGCAGCCCAGGATACAGTTGGTCTTCTGGGCTGTGAGCACACACTGCTGGCTCATCTATTCTTCTGTAATTTGTCTTTTTATTTGTGTCTTCTTTTGTCTGCATGTAACAGACATTGGGAAGGTCTTTTCCAGCTGATTGTATTCTTCTTGTGAGGTACAACACTGACCATACACAGTAGAGCTGATGGCACTTTCCATCTGTGGTTGCAAACCATGGACTAAGGCATGAAATTAAACTCCATTTGTAGTCAGCACCTACCCCTCTGGGGTGGCCCAGAGTTAATCCCTGGCTGTGATCTCAGCACACCTCAGCGTCCTGCCCTGGAGATAAGGACCTACTCCCAGCTCCCAGGGAGGCTGTGGCTGAGAAAAGTCTTCCTGAACCGTCCAAGGTGGTGCTGAGCACACTGTGCACATATCTCCCTCCTCACCGAGGACATCTGGACTCAAGGAAAAGAACTGGCATCCCTGTGTCTCCTTTCCCAAGGGACCGTTTTTGCTTGGTGTCCTCAGGCCAGTGCTGGGCTCAGCTGAGTGGATGTGGTGCAGTGGGAATGGTGGAAGAAAGAAAGTGCATCCCAGGCCCTACTTCCCACATCATTTTTATCTTTATCTGCAGATTGAAAGTAAGTTATAGAGAGGCCTGAAAGCAGGGACCAGACCAACAGGTTCCCCCACTTCCAGTCAAGACCCTTCACCGTAAGGTTAGAGAAATAGGCTCTCTTTAGCAGGATCTTCTTCCAGATCCACGAGGTTTGCATGTCACTATGCAGCTTCAGTGGGGTGCTTTTCTCTAGAAGAGTGTAAACCTGGTGGCCAAAGTACTCACCTGGCTTCAGAGGCTGAAGTTTCAAGTCCCTTGAACCAAGGAGCCCCTGGAGCACGCAACTCCCTCCTTTTCTGGGCAAGTCACCAATCTACTCTGCCAATGGGGACAAACAGCACCAGTGTTTCCAGAGAAACCCGTGATTATTACGGTGCTTATACCTAATAATAATTTCTATCTGCTGAATCTCACTTTTGCAAATGTGGCATTTCCCACATCCATGGTCAGCAGGTTCCTCGCTGCATCTCTGGCCTGGGCATCCCACAACCTTCCTCTGTCCCCTGCCTCATGTAACTACTGTGGCGTCCACCTCAGCATCCCCAGGTCTTCACCTACACCACTGCACTGACTTTTCAGCACGATGCTAAACTGGCAGCTTCTCCGTCCACACGCCGGAGTTACCAAACTGGGACCATGCCTGAACACCATGGGGTCTTGGGTGTTCAGTGGAACTGGGGAGAAGGGAGAGGAACTTCTTAGGTTGTTGTCAGGGATGTAATCTGCACTTCAGGTCCCAGACTCATCCCTTCTAACTTCAGGTGCTTAATGGAGGTGCCTAAATTAGGAGCCTGGTCACTTCAGGGTCCCTTGACCGCCCCTGGAGAGAAAGCGGGAGAAGGCGAGCGGGGGGATGCTGGTACCGCTCTCCTCCTGCTGACTGCTGAGGGAGCCACAGGGCTTTGCCTCCAATTTTGGGAGCCAGCACAGCCCCGTTTAGGGAGAAGGAGCATGACTCTTGGCACTGGAAACCCCTCTGAGTCTGCCATCGCTGCTCCCAGCCTCCCCCAGCACTTCAGGCCCACGGGCCCTTACCACGGAAACAACCTTCCTTTCTTCAAAAGAGACCTTTCTTGGCATAACAGACGTCTCCATGTAAGTAAAGTTGATCAAATCAAATTCCAGCAAGTCAGGGTCTGCCCTCTTTGGGGGAAAACGAGACGGTGTTCTTCTCGCCAATGGAAGGCTGCACGAACGGGCTTTCCTGCAACACTCTGCTGCTCTGCAAAACCCTGGATGAAGAGGACCCAAACTTCCATAACCCAAAACATTCAGATAATTATTCAGGGTTTCCACCAAGGCCCTACAGGGTGGCGGCCCACCACAATTTCATTTTTTACCCCTACACATTTCCTTCCTGGGAAGCCTCCACCCACCATTAACTTCATCTAAGATAATGCCAAAAGAAACAAAGTTGTCTTTTTTTTATATATAAAACATTCAAGCTTCTACCACAGAAACCACCTGATGGCTCAATTTTCACTCTTCCTTAAAAATCCTGTGGATAACTCATGGTAGATACAAAGGCAAAAAATACTGATCGCTACATACAGTGCATGTAAAACCTGCAGCGTTGCCTTAAACTGGCTGGTTTCTGTCACTACTATTTTCTAAAGAAGACATCTCGGCACAGAGTAAACAGTCTAGAACAAGGGATTTTTTCAGGGTGATAGGAATGCCAAGCGGAGGATGAGCCAACCTCACATGTCCTACCAGCTACTGAAAATAAGTGGAACTTTCTCAGCTCCGGCTTTGTGTGGGGAATGGGTGTAGGTGTCAAATCGAGGGGGAAGTAGTGCAATAGCAGGGAGTGTATTAGTAATATGTACTTAGAAATCATAAGGCTGAATCAGAAGTTACTCAGCACTTTCCCCATTTATAATCTTGAAAGCTTGTTATGACTAATGCAATAGGCACTGACCTGGCTCAGCATATAGCTCTTTAAACAAACACAGACACTGCAGGGCCAAATCACCGCCTGCCAGGGCTTGCACCACCTAATTTGAGATGCCTGTTACGGATACGGGAGTCTAGACCTTTTCCCTGGGTGCTCCAGCACATGGGGGGGGGTTAGTGGTCTTTGGAGATGCTCCAGAAAAACCCACACTGAGGAGAAAGAGGGTTTTAAGAGGTGCATGTCACGGCTCCCTCTCCTCCAAGCTTGGAGGCTAACCTCTCTCCTTCAAAAGGAGAGCAATTCTGCTTTTTTATGCCCTTAATAGCCGGCTGGCAGGGGCAGCTGTGTTTCTTCACACAGTAGTGCAGTGACAGGAGTGCTCATCCAGCACGCGGGAGACCCAAATTCGATTTCCCTCCCTGCCCGCAGTGACCCAGGCTCCTGCCGCACCTGTAGATGGAGAAGACATTAGGTAAGATGTACAAAAAGATGCTGGAGCAGACGCCTGTGTCCCGAGGAGCACAAAGATGTACCAACTCCTTCCTCCTGGCCAAGTAATTTCTACTTTTGTTAAGCAACGGGGGTTGCTTAACTTAAGGAAACTTCATGGAAAACTGACGAGGGGATTAGCCCCACAGCCAGCCCAGGGCAGCACGTTGCTCTCCCCGTCCTGCTGCCACTGGGCATCAGAAGAGCTGTTGGGGGGTTAGTGAGCGACCTGTTTTGTTAGGCACAATACAACAAGGAGAAGTACCTCCTCCACGGGTCCCGGCAGACCTTCAGTCCAAGGCAGACACCCAGGTGCCCAGGCCTCTCAGAGGTTGCCTTCCCTGTGCCCAGGAGCCGAGCTACGCCTGCCCAGGGTTCGGAAATGGGAGACCGGAATGCTTCTGGAGCCCCGTCCCCTGCGGCGCCAGGCAGTGGAGGAGCGGCAGATTTGAGGCTCTCAGCCTCGGAACAGCTTCCCAAATTCTTTCTGATTCCTGTTGGAAGTGCTTGGGCTCCTCGTGAACCTGGGCTTTAAGGATTTACTGCTGCTTACCTTTCTGTTCAGAAAGAGCAACCTGTTGTGTATGGCTGAGGCTCGACCCTGCTTCTGTTTTGAACCGCAAAGCTGTTCTCCCTGTTACACAGGCACAGTTTTTGGAAATTCAGGGAAAGGAAATGCACTACAATTAAAAATATAAAAAATATACTTGATTGCTTTCAGTTGATGTACTTTCCAGAGAAGGGGATTAGTGCTGTACTCTAAACATACTCTTCTCACGGAAAAATAAGTAGGAATTCTTGTGTTTTGCCACACACAAATTTAGTGTTTTAGCAGACAAAATCTGAGCCTTTTCCCCATTCATTGCTGATACTTCATACACCACCTGTATTAGCAGAGCCACTGGCTCCAAAGATATGCCCACAAGCAACCACTTGTAGTACGCCACTACAAAGAGCAAGGAAAGATTCTAAAATTAATATCGTCTAGGAATTTGCATTGCCTCTATCCCTGTAACACCTGAGCACCTCACCATCAGACACTTTTTTATTCTCACAACATCCTCGTGCAGTTGGGAAGTGCTATTATCCTCCTTTCTTAACCCAATTTCCTTAGGAAACAAGGTTTATGCAACCACACTGTCCACCTGCTGTCAATCTCCTCACAAACAACTTTTGGCCAATTTCAACCAAATTTAACAGCATAACCCGTGCCCAGCTGGCCAGGGTCCCAGGCCCTGCTGAGCTGGGTGAGGACCACAGCCCCCTCAGCCTGGGGCGCAGGGTGTCCGTGCCTTCCTGCGGCATACACTCGGAGCTGGACAGCTTGGGCAGCAGCTGTCTATAAATCCGCTTTGCTTTTGTGGAAAGTACCCAAGACACGTTTGGAAAGGGTCCTTCAGCATGGTCCGTCACCATGACGGCAGCTGGGATAACAGGGTATCCCCATCTACGCTGTGGGTCAGTGCATGCTTGCATCAGTGTCCGTGGTAGCAAGAGCCTAAGCTTTCTCCCCAGTTTTATTAAAGTAAAGCACCTGAGCATGGCATTGCATCCATACCATGCCAATGCAAAAGGGGTTCGGTGTCAGACTTGGACCCGCCACAGGGTGTACCCGTATCCCGAAGAGCATGTACTGTGGCAGGGAAGATATTTGCAGCAGAATCAGGATCTCAGCCCACTCCTTCGCGTTTCAGATCAGTGCCTCAGCTGCAAGCCTGTCCTGTTTCTACCTTTACACACTGGAAATTAAATAAAAAGTCAACAAACAGCATGATTTTCTGCAGGGAAATCTTTCTGTGCTTTGCTGGTTGCGGATGTACTTAGGTATGATTGCTTGGTATGTCCGAAAGGAACAGACTACCTGCATGAAGCTATTACAAAAGATAATGTCAGACCTTCAAAATGTGTTTTGCTTTAACGGCCTTCATAATTTGCATACTCGCAAGGGCAACCTCTCCATTACCTCTCCCTAATCCTCACAAGTAAAATGGCAGAGAGCATACCCGCATACACGATGGATGTTACTTACGTCTATTATATGTTAGAAACCTTCCCACGAAAATGAACAGTCACCACGGTATACATATACTGAGCAAATGGGTGAAAGTATTTTGCTGTTTGTCTTTGCAAATGGACTAAACAACGTTCAGCAATCTCTGAAAAAGTTATTATTGAAAATTGGCAAAATTGTAATTCAGTAATAGAACATTCCCAAATTTCTTAACAAGGCTGAAGTTTTCCATCATCTACTCTGAAAAAGATATGAAAAGTGTAACATCCTAAATGGATTAGAAAGGGTCTTTATTTGTCTGACCGATGAAGGTTAAGTATTTTTTTTAAAAGTGTTGTATTCTGATATCAGTCAGATAACACTACACCTCTGAACTGTGCTTAAAAATAAATCCTTTCTTCTTTCATTATTCCATCATGATAACGTGACTAATGGGACCTACAAAAATTCTTCATGTTCCAGGCTGGATATGAATGATAAAAACAAAGGGACTATATGTCAACCTCTGTCAATGGGCCTGTCCTTTTCTTAATCCTGCCTAAAATGCCACCAAAACAAAACAGACGCAACGACTGATCCGCATAGCACTGAAAAACTTGCTTTGTTGCAGTGAATAGGTCTTGCTTAAAGCATATTAGCTGCTCTGCTGCCCTGGTCGATGTAAAATATACCCTAGCATATGGGTATAAAAAAACACATCGTTTTGAATCGTCATGAAGCTCCATCCTTATGGTGTGGCTATGCATTTTCTGTGAAAGATGATCTGAAGGTTAGGTCCCCTCTTTTGTTACTTGAATCCCAACTTACCCTGATAGGAGTGAGAGGAGAATTGGACCCTTCGAAGAAGGAAATTATAGGGCCATAAACTGGGAAAAGACTTAAGTGTCAGTCTAATTTGTATGTACGTGGGAAGACACGTGAGTTCTAAAATGGCTAAGTATTTGCTTAAAGTAAGTGGGTGCTTAAACAGTTTGTATTTATGGAAAAAAGAACTTCTTACATTTTTGTGTATCACACACTGTAATTTTAATCTGGTTTAAAGCAATTAACTCATACTTACTCAGAAACAAATTCTCTTTTAGTTGGAGGTCTCAGATAAAACATAATTTTTAAATTTTATTTTGCATTTTCTTAAGATCTAGAATGTATTTAAATAGTCAAGAAAGGAAGTGGAGTTTGAACTTGTTAGAACATATTTTCACTTAATGCAAACAAATAATACTTTAAAATATTCCATTTGTTTTCCAGTTGGAACGGAACCATTCTATTTTATGTGATGATTCAGTTATAACTCAACAAAACATTCCATCAAACTCAGATTTTATTTTGAAATAGAATGGTCTCTACAACACGGTACTTTTAATGGCTTGCTTATAACTTTTTTCCTTCCCTTTCTTTTGCAAATCACTTAGAGTTTCTTAAAATATCTATTTAAAAGCTTCCTTGCACCAAAAAAAAAAAGCTCAGAAGAGTTGGTTATATCTTTAACATCAGGAAATGCATGTAGTAAGAACATAATAAGTAATAAAATCAGCGTTGATAGAAAAATAAATATAGCACTTTTGCCTGGGTTAAATGTCAGATGTAAGGAAGTGCTGAGCATCCTTACTTCCTATAGAATCACTCATCCTTCCTCTACTGAGGCTGTTTCCAAAAAGGCTGTTATTAAGTCTGGGAAAGGATGTGGCAGCAAAAGATGGTAAAACACTTGAACACATGTGCTTTGTAGACCTTTCTACTATGAGAAACATTTATTTCACAAAGAGAGCAAACGCAGTGTCCGATGAAGAAAAGTAACCCACCGGTTTCCATAATTGTAGCCGGGCTTAGGTAATGCACTGTGCAGTGTTTGATTTAAAACGTTAAAATATTAAAAGAAGTTTTCTATAGCATAGTGTTCCTATCAAAGTGAAATGACTCATAAGAATGCTAAATTCAAACCAGATGGGCATAAACACTCACTGAAGAAAATCAGATATTTAGAGGTCAGCATGGGTCTTCATAAAAATGAAGACCTTGTCTGAGTTACTGAAAAATGAACTTCAGTGATAAAAAAGAAAACAAGAGAAAATATCAGTGATTTTATTTTAATTATACAAGCCACTGTCAATTAGGAGAACTAACATTTACAAAACTTTACATTGCCATTTTAATTTGAAAAAGATGGCTGTGGCAGTCCTTAGACTTCAGACAAACAGCAGCGCGGTGTCTCCCGCGCAGGGAAGGGAGTGAGGGATGCGGGAGTTCAGAAATGCCACGCTAATATTCTGCAGCAACCCCTGTGCTTCCCACTGAGGAGTAACCCCGATTACGGGTTTGTACAGGACAGACCTCTTCCACCCCGGCGCAGCGACATGATGCCAGTTGTCGCTTCCCTTTGAACCAGACCACGGATCTGCTATCATACCAAAAAAGTTCATACCACCCAACATTGCTGCTGCTCTGTCGTTAAACGTGTGTGTTGTTTTGTTTTCCTTTCCTCGTTTCATCCATTGCTCTCTACCATTTACAGATCGTCTGGAGCGTGCACTTATTTTAAACTTTTATACCCTACGAGAAGAAAAATATGTGGGCTCAAAATTAATATTGTTTTTGACTTATGGTGAAATTCCAGTAATGTTTAACTTGGATCACTAGACCTGCGCCTTTTACAGAGAGCAGAAAGGAATACTTTTTGAGCCGAAATGTGTAATGGGAGTTCCCTACTGTTTTGTTGCTGGGATCTTGGACAACAAGAAAAATGATGAGCATATAACTTATTCCTTTTAAAACAGACAGACTAACTAAGTGGAGAAAATAAGGGGTTCTACCCATGCCATAAGCTATAAAGGCATATGTTTGTATCCCTGTTCCCTGATTAATTTGTTAACCGCTACCATTCAACCTCCTAATAAAAAATGATTGTTCAATGTATATTACTGTCAACGATTTCACATTCCAAACCATAATCTCTTGGGGCACAAGTCAGCAAAAGATATGTGTGGCTTCCATCGTGCAGAAGCCCACACAATGCTGTGGAAACCGATTTTTCTGGGTTTCTGGGGCCTCCCGCAAAAAGGGCCATAATTTTATTTTGCAGAAAAAAACGCCTGTATTTTTGGCCTATGTGTTACTGCCGTTAGCAGCGTTCTAAGACTAAAGGTATGGGGTGAAACTTGGCCCCAGGAGCATCACTCAGAGCTTTGCTGGTGGGGTTAGAGCAGCAGAGCGTTGTCTGCAACGTGCAGGGTGATGCTTTGCAGGGCAAAGCTCCAGAGCTGTCATTACAGTATCCTGAGGCTGCATGACGCAAATATTACACGTCTTCCTGTTGGTGGCTCTTTATGATTGATCCTTTGTTTTGCTGCAGCTAAAAACATTGTTTGGAGATCAGACCCCTTTAGCAAGCATTGCTGCACACGTCTTGTTAGGGAACGCACCTTTGGGTCCCAGCAGATCTTTCCAGATCGTACGCGTGACTCTCACAAGTGGGATACTTGCAGCATTCATTCTTGAAAAGTTTTTTAAAATGTTTCACTTTCTAAGACACTGAATACTGTTTGCATTCTCTCACTGCAAAATTAAGGGAGACAGTCCTCGTCCAGCAACCTACACCACTACTATTACCCATCTATTTCCTAAGCTTGCTTCATCCTCGTGCTGCTTAGAGTTGAACACTATTAGCCATTTCCTATTAATATTACTACTGCGGTTTAGAACGATTACTGGCAAATGCTTTGCCAGCCTCCAGTCCAAAAAGTCCTCTTCACGCCCCTCAGGTCCAACCCACCAAAACATCTCCCTGCCAAAGGGTATAAACTGTGAAAAAAAACCCCAAAAAATCCCCCAGCTCTGAGCAACCAGAGTGCCAAACAAAACTGCAGGGCTTTTGGCACTTCCAAAGAATCGAGCAGTGTGCCTTTATTTCACTGTACCCCATTGCTGGCACCTGGTCTAGCACGAGGTGCCCACATACACACATAAACACATGTATACGTATATGCATACGCATACATACGCACGCACCCTTCTGTAGTGAACACTGCTCCTTCAGCATCCTCATGGATAGGCCTAAATATTTCGGAGAAGGCTGGGAGGAAAACAGGATGGTTTGCAAAACTAGGGCTTGCCTCTCTCTGAAGGGGAAGGAGGTAAGACTTCAGGCACAAGGAATAAGCCGGGTGGGCAAGGAAGGGACTGAGATGAAGGGGCAGGGACCCGGGGTAATGGCCAGGAAGAAAAGGCAACAGCGGTGAGGGTTGGGGGAGAAATGCTGAGAATTTCTGGCCAAAGGGAGAACCACGCACAAGACGAACCTCAGGGTGAGTCTGCTCCCCAGGTGTGACGGAGAGCTTGCTATGGGAAACTCCACATCATGAAATCCCAAACCAGTGCCGGAGGAGCACTCCCTGGTCCCCAGGGACTATTTCCTCCATTTCTGACAGGGGACCTCCCTGGAGGGCGTTCAGGCAAGCACCGGGAGCTGGAAAGTTAAGGAACATTTTGTACGATTTGGCACACCTGAGCATTGCCAAGGGTATAACATAATTGTTGCCCCAAATGAGAAGCAGAGCACACAAAGCACCTCCTCCGAGGCACCCGGAAAGCTACCGGAGCCCATCAAAGCGAAGCTGACCATAACGACATTCAAAAGCCTGAGGGTGAGGGAGGACCGTAAGAGGGAAGGGGTGGCGAAGCCAGCCCAGCCCAGCACGCCCTCGCAGGACTGGCAGAAGGGGCCAAGCACAGGCTCTGACGGGCCAGAAGACCAAGGCACCGCTTCCAAGGAGATAGACTTTGGTGTCCCCAGAACTGCGGGCAGGTCACGGGAGCAGCTAAACACCGAACTCAGCAGTCAGATAAAGCAAAGGAGTACTGAGATCTCTGCACATCGGGGGGCTGCCGGGGCGCGGCGGGTGAGGGACTCATCCCTTCTGCTCCCTGAAATGACAGAACAAGACAAACGCTGACAAAAGAAAGATGTAACAACCTGGCAGAAAAAGGAAGGTTGCGGGAGGGAGGAGACAGCAGGAAATCAGCCTGTTTGCAGAAGACTAGCAGGTCAGCTGTGCTGGCAGCATCTTCATAAATATTTCTCTTAATGCTGAAGCAGTTTAGTTTTATAAGCATGGGATCCTCTCATGTGGTTACTGAGCATGAATCAAAGACATTGTGGCTCAGCACTGCCCTATTTTTTATTGTGCTTTCTTGAACATCCTGGGGTTGCACAGCCCCAGCAAGCGCAGCAGGGCTGGAGGCTGGGACCACCCCCCTCCTTTTGCCCCCCGGTTGAAGGGGACCGAGGGTTGGCAGCCCTGGGTCAACAGAAATCCCCCAGAAGGGGGGATTCGAGGAGGAGCACGAGGCCAGGCCACCATGAGGAGGAGGCTGGTGGGGGAACAGGCAGGCAAAGGTGCTGGGGGGCCGCGGGGCCCCGCTGAGCTGCAGCAGCTCGGGCTCAGCACAGGGCGCCGCTGCTGTCCCATCCCCCCTCCCCTGCCCACCCAGCTGCCCCACCGCAGAGGTACAGCCCTCCCGCCTCGCACCAGCTCTTCTCCCTCTTCTCCTCACCATCGTCCTCATGCTCCCGAACCTCAGGAGCATCGCAGCAAAAGGGAAGGTAGGCAGAGCCGAAAGCCCAGCAAGGGCAGAGCGTCCCCAAGGACGGCGGGGACAAAGCCTGAGCAAAGAGTGTCGGCTCTGGGACAAGCAGAAGAGAGAACATCTGCTCTGTCTGAAGTTGAAGGAAAAATAATGAAAACGGGCCATTCATTTTTACTTATGTATCTGGCTGGTTTCACTTTCTAGTTTTCCTGCCACAATTTTTGAGCTACAACTAATGGGAATTTTCCAATCCAAACAAAACAAGCAAACCAAACAAAACAGCCCTGCGGGATTACTGCAACGGGCGAGGGGGAGAGTGAAAGAGCAAGACTGCAAGTGCAACACTCTTATCTGCTCTTTTCTTAGATGATTTTAAAACAGCTGTGGTCCTTTTTTTTTTCTTCTTTCTTTTTTGGGGTGGCATATGAGACAAAAATCTGTTTTGAGCAGGGGCTGTGCCTAAGCTTATTTCTCATTTCTGGTTGATAAAATGCACCGAACAACTCTGGTTCCCCAATTGCTCCGACTGGTGTTCCGGAGCCCTCACCTGCCTCAGGACATGGCCGGGGAGACACCAGGGGCCCCGTGGTGGGATGCGCTCCCTCCTGCCCCAGG
>NW_010547884.1:705-3827 GCF_000687285.1 Phaethon lepturus | reverse complement strand
CTGACGAACGGCTGCGTGATGGATGGGAATATCCAGCCTGACACCCGCCGCAGCACACAGCATTATAATGAGGAAATATTAGCTCAGGCTGCATTCCCCTTTTGTGTTAGGTCTCAGTACCTGATCTGCTCATTTCTGTTTGCTTCATGCCTCTTCTCTTCTCCCCATATTTAAGATACTTAAGCTTTGAAACAGAGAAAGGTCCAGTCCTGCTGAGGCATTATTTATGCACCTGCTTTCTTGTTTATAGCAACAGCTTTGGCAGCTGGTCCTGTAAACTGTAATAAAATGCGCTTCAAAAAGTAAAAAAAAAAAAAATTAAAAATGAAGAAATGGGACCAGACAAGCCAGGCATAATAACATTAAAGCCCGTGTCAATTAATTTTTCCTCTTCTTGATAAACGAGCCCCATTCCATCCATTAATAATGAGGGAAGAAACAAGAAAAGTTGACACTAGTTTAATTTATTTTCTCAACTTGCCTGGTCATATTTCTCCCTGTTGCAAAGCTTTCTGGTGCTGCTGGGAATTGCAAGTGGCTCCCACACAGCTGATGCATAGATTGGTGTGAATCAATACCATTCTACTTTATTCACACATCCCTTGTAATCAGAGGGGAAAAAGTTACTTAGTAAGATACCGCGCATCCCTGACTGCCAAGCCACCTTATAAAAATAATAATAACAATAGTAATAATAAACCTGCAGGGGAGGGGCGGAGAGGGGGACCTGAAACCAAGTCCCGTGTCGGCTGTCACCGGATCTCGCCTCTACAGACGCACGGAACGAAGCAAGCGGAGGGGCTGGGACGTTCTAATTGCTCCGACAGCGAACGACAGATGTTTCTAACTTCTTGCTGTCTGCGAAGGTAATTCAAGTCATTACTGAGAGTCTGGGAACGGGGACCTGTGGGCTTAATCCTGCCTCTGGGAAAAGCCATTTGTTCGTTAGTGCCAGAACCCAACAGCCAGGACTCAAAAACTCAGCCCTGACTCTGCTGCCTTCTTATTTCATGTCTTCGGACAAGTCGCTTAAATCTTCCTGGTGGCCCAGGTCCCACGTTTCTTCCCCCCCACATTCTAGTTGCTTCCACAAAGTTTCCATGCGACGCACTGCATCTCAGCTCGTTAAAGCTCAAAATCCTCTCGGATAAAAGCTGTCAATTCTGACTTGTTATTTCCTGTTATTCCCATTTCCTCTGCTGCAACCACAGGAAAGGAGAGGTTTCAGTTCCTGAAGAAGGAACTTTCTCTGGGTTGACAGAATACAGCCTTAGTTTGAGCCACACTTCTCAGATTTTGCCTCCTTACCTCCAAGGAGCGGTTTGCCGGGAAGAGCGATGGCCACACCTGAAGGCACCTCCCGCTCCACGGAGAAGAAGATCTCAGCCCACCCTTGTGATAACCAGACTGGGAGCGAGATGCCCCAGGAGGTGGAAGGGGAAAGAGAAGGTTAACATCTATGGTCTGAGCTAGAAAATGTCATCCTCATTTGACTGTAAAGTGTGCTCTCCAGCAGTGCTTCTGTGAACGACGCTCATCAAGACAGATGATTAGCCTGCACATCCATTTGGTGTTTATGTGCATCTTGGGTTGGGTACGGAAAACAGTCAGCTCTCCCAGCAGACACAGGCAGGTATTACTGCTGTTTAAAGTGTCAATACATACACCATGACATGAGAGTAAATTCTCAAAATTAAATCAGCAGACAACTGCCTTGGATCAAAACCTCCATCCAAGGTGCTAGCGTTTCAATACAGCGCGGCAGGAGAGCAGAGAGCTGAGGTCAGCCGCGCAGCTGGATAAAGGGCACCAGCAAGATACTCCTTTGCTTTTGTTCCGGAAAGCTGCAAGGCTCAGGCTCCTTGCTCTGCCTGCGTGGCATTTGCAAAGGGAGCACTGCTCAGGAAAAAAGGGCACCTCGGGGTGAGCAGCCGCCGCGCCGCGTCGCAGCCCGCCCCTCCGCACCGATGAACCCCCCGCCAAAGCAGCTTTGGGGAACATTTTCCCCGAAGGAAGGATAAAGGGTACAGGGACTTGTCCCTCTCTCAGATCCATTTTAACCAAAGATTTCCAGGCTTGGGGGCGCGTGGCCCCCCCTTGCAGGGGCCACATGGCTGGGGCCAGGATGCCGGTTCTGGCCAAAGCCCTCGCGGTCGCACGGAGCACCGGGCTGCGGACGGGGAACCCCACCGCGGGTCACGGACTGCGCTACCTGAACTTTTCATCATAAATTTTTGATAGCAACAAATCTTCATTAAAATTTTATTCTATTAACGTTCTGAAATCAAACTGAAGCGCTGAGTACATAATGACTGAAACGCACACTACGCAGCAACTTACTAAATGCCAGTTCTATCATATTGTTAATTAACAGAAACCATTAATGCATTCACAGATCATTTAGAAGTATTAGCGGCGACCTAAGAAAAACGGCATGTACGTGTGATATGCTTACGTCCGCATTTTTTGCATCTGAATTTTCTACACAGGAGGCCCTAAAGTTTGCTCCCGACTCAGCTTCTCTCCGTTGGAGACATCATGTCTCAACGGGCGCATTTTTGTCAGCGGCTCGAAGAAGAAGGCGGCTCGGGCTGAAATATGAGATACCGAAGGAGAAAGTTACCTCGGGCAGCGTTTGCTTTTTGGTCAGTATTTAACTCCAGCTCCTCCCGTGTTTGGGAGCAGACCCACCCTGGCTCCTCACAGCTTTTCGCTGCTCCTTTCAGTTCAGGTACGGACTTCCCAGCTCTCTCACGCGTCGGTGGTACAAAAACGGTGGGACTGCAGCCGGGTGGGGGAGGCGTGGCATAATCTACCGGATTTTTTTTTGCTGTCAAAGAAGAAGAACCCAAATGCTTGTAAGTCCAGTGAATCTGCCTACAACCAGAATGGGAACCTCAGGCTTCAAGCGAACGCTTCTGTCTGTTCGTTAGCGAGACCTGCAGCACACAGAGCCAGGGACAAACCTGAGCGCTGATTTCCATCCCCAAAACGAGTGCCCTGCGGCCCCTCGCTGTGCCACGAGGCGAGCCGAGGAAACCGTCATCACCACTGCGACACCACTCGCCACCTCTCCTGCAGCCAAAGAGCGCAGACCTGCCCGCGGGGAGCCAGCGGCAGCA
>NW_010547884.1:0-650 GCF_000687285.1 Phaethon lepturus | reverse complement strand
AGCACGTGGCCGCGAGAAGGCTGGGACGAAGGCCATCGCTCCCCGGGTGCCAGCTAACCTGGTTAGGCTCCCCCATCAGAAAAGAAATTTGCTCCTAATGCGACTGCAGTAGCCGCTGCCCACCGAGCGCTAAGTCCTGCCATCTTTATCTGTTTGCCTACAGGCATCAAATACTCTCTGCCTGTCAATTCTTCCACAGTTTATTACCAAATTTCTAAAATATTACATTTTTTATTATATCCAAATTCACTTTATTGCATTTGACAATACAGATAATCACATACCATATGCTCTAATGTTTTGAAACCAATGCATGTTGACAGCAGTTTTTATTCATGATGCATAATTCTACCCAGGGCTGACAAAGACGGCGCAGCACCGAGCCTGGTGTTACGGTTCTGTTGTTGGGGGGGATCCTTTTTTCCATTTCCTTTTCTTCGTTTTAACAACAGATTTACAATACTGGGAGGAAAGATGCTTTGCTTTCACTAGAAAGAGGAAATTGGCTGAAGAGATGTGCTTATCAAAGAGATGACTTCAAAATATTAATAATGGGTGGGGGTCGGTTATTATAATTAGTTGCATTTGAAACTTGCTGCTGATGGGGTTAGGGAAGCGCGACGGCTCACCTGCGAGCGAGCAGAGGCTGG
>NW_010547883.1:0-1418 GCF_000687285.1 Phaethon lepturus | reverse complement strand
TGTGCCCCCCGGGTGCTCGCACACGGGTAGACGTGAAACGAACGACGATTCGGCGCCTGTTTCTGGATTTGCGTGCGGCTCCGCGCTCGTATATCCCCTCTGCTGCCTGCCCGCGGGTTTTTCCATGATGTGCCTTTATTTTGGCAGTTTCATTTGATAACCTCAGTCTGAAACACCAGGTTCATACATCAAAAGGGGATCCCACCCCCATCTGTGGGGTTGTGTCCGTAAATGGTATTTAGACTTACAAACCGAGTAAAACCGTTGCTATTTTAAGGAGCTGCTGCGCAGAGTCTGGCTCTGGCCCTCCCCAACTAGGTCCAAATAATCATTTTTCAGTGTTCCACAATGGCGAGAGTCTGTCACCTTCCAGCAGCAACGGGGGCTCCGAGCAAAGCCCATAACGTTGCACCATTTTATGCCAGTCCTAAACACTCGAAATAGTAAGGATTAGAAAGTAAAAAAAAAAAAATTTAAATAATTCTTTTAAATAATAAGAAAAAGGGGATTTGGGCTGGGAGAGGACGGGGGGTATTAGCCTCGTAGTCTTTTGTGCTTTTGGAAGTCGTATTTCGGCCTTTGCTCCGCAACCACAAATGCTATAAACACGTTTTAAAAAGAAAATTCAATTTGTCATGTTAAACCACAACTCCACGAACGGAGGGCTGTCATAAGAGCAAGAAAGAGCCCAGAGGTTAGAAATGCTGCCTGAGTACAATGCGCGTTTAATCTTCATCTGGTTCTAAATCTTCAGCTTTCACTTTCCGTTTTCCCTTGCCCAAACCTTGTCAAACAGTCTCGCTGCAGCGTGTTACTGAATACCCGCTTCGTTAACGTGCCGCGAGCGTTTTCTGCCACCGCTCTGGCAGCAGCGAGGGGTTATTTCTACCGTGTCACGCGGACGTGTAAGTGCCGCCGCGCTGACATCCGTAGCTGCGCACGATGTCATCTCCGAACGAATCAAAAGGGAAGGGCAAACTGCAATATGCGTGTCCCGGTGTGCGGCGGTGACTGATACGGAAAATATTGAGAAGCTGCATAACGAGCAGTGTGTGGGAGCGCTGGGTGCACGTGGGGCTTCACCAAAAAAAGCCCCGTGCCGTCTGAGGGTTGTTTGAACGAGCCTTACGTCTGCAGGGCGAGAACAAGGAGGCGGCACCTGAGCTTTCTGGGCTGGCCGGTGTGAACAGCGAGCCGAACGAGGGGGGAACGTCAGGTTTCTATTCGCAAACCGACCATTTCGCCCGCTTTTGTGCAGGAGGACACAGGAGCAGTGAAGGGAGCCCCGTCCCACAGCGGGCACGGGGGTGGGACGACGGATGGGGAACGGATGTGGATCCCCGCTCCTGCTGCCCGGCAGCGCGGGAATGCGGGCAGGCACCGCAGCGTAACCGCCGCCTTGGCGGGCTGCGCGGGCG
>NW_010547882.1:0-2700 GCF_000687285.1 Phaethon lepturus | reverse complement strand
TGGGAGCACTGGTTAACTGGTGACCCCCCCCTCCCCCGTACTGGGAGCATTGGGAGCAACCCCCTACTATGAGCACTGGTGACCCCCATACTGGATGCACTAGCAATCCCCATACTAGGAGCATTGGGCGCACTGGTGACCCCCATGCTGGGAGCACCGGGTACACCCATACTAGGAGCAGTGGGGGCAACCCTGCTTTGTTGCTCTGTCCCCTCTGGAGCAGTTTTAGGAGAAGCTGGGAAACATGCTCAGTCTTGCCAAAAAACGAGTCTAAGCCCAGACTGTTTTGTTTCTTCTACAGAAGCTAAAGCATAGCCTTTCTGCTAAGCGAAGGGGAGGAGAGGAAGAGGGGCAGAGTATTTCAGCTGGAAGGGACCTACAATGATCATCCAGTCCAACTGCTGACCAAAAGTCAACGCATGCTGTTTTGGGCATTGTCCAAATGCCTCTTAAACCCCAAGAGGCTTGGGGCATCGACCACCACTCCAGGAAGCCTCCTCCAGGGTTTGGCCACCCTCTCAGTACAGAAATGCTTCCCAAAGTCCCATCTGAAGCTCCACAGCTCAGCTTTGAATTCAAACGCATCCTGTTGCTGGATCAGTGCCTCCCTCCTCACGTCCCCTCCTCAGGAAGCAGCAGAGAGCAACGAGGTTGCCCCTCAGCCTCCTTCTCTCTAGACGAGACCGACCTCGAGTCCTCAGCCACTCCTCAGAAGACAAGCCTTCCAGCCCTTCCAGGACATGCCGTGTTTGATGCGCACCAGGATGGGGTTTGTCGTCAGCAAACTTGCTCATGGTGCGTTCGACTCCTGCATCCCAATCGCTGATGGAATATCGGCCAGTGCTGGCCCTCGCTTTGCTGCTTCTGGTGTCGCCCGACAAGCGGGCGGCTATTCTTGCCTGCGGGGGTGGGAGGCCAGGGCCCACCGCAATGCGCTGAGCTCCCTCATTTTCCACCCAGGAATCCCAACGGCAGAAGTGATGGTGCCGTGAAGAGAGTTGCAAAGACGCAAAGGACGGCTGCGTGTCTCACGCAGAATAAAATTCTGTGCTGCGCGTGCCTGTGTGACCCGGCGCGGTGTTTCAGCGTTACGCATTGTACCTGCTGCGATGTGTCCGTCCTCGCCGCAGCTCACCTTCATCTCCACGGTCTCATGGGTTTTGTCAGGAAATAAAAGGGCTGGTGGAGCGGAAGTACGAAATTCTGGAGGGACCAAGCTGGACTGAAACGTTTGTCCGACCTCTTTTCATGCTGTGGTGCTCACGTCGTTTTTCCTGGGATTTCCAACATCCCTGGTTGCTGTTATTTCAATTTTTACTACTTCTTATTTACTTTACAACATCTGGAATAAAAACTTAAATAACAGCAACTAGAACAGTCTTTCATGAGTAAATAATGGCCAGGCTCTAGCTATTACGCAAAACTTTACAGAGGGTAATGACTCTCGATTTATGTTATAAAATTACAGGCAGCAAAATATAAATAATTGATTAATATCTGTAGAGAAACAACTCTAGTTAGTATTAAAAAAATAAAACAGGTGCTAGTTAATCCCACCCAGTAGTAAAGTGACGATTAAAACTTTAGAGGGCAAATAAAGGAAGTATTATTTAGGGATGAGTCATGACTAAATTTAATCGTAGTTATTACTTAACAAACCAGGTGGTAATTATTCCTAATCTGCACTGTAATTAAAAAATTAAATAATTTAGCAACCCTTAAGTGATAAAGATAGAAAACTAGTTAAGAATCATTAATAGCTAAATTTAAATATAGCCTTTACTAAATAAATTGCAGGCATTAATGCAATTTTGTTTCTACAAAATAAGGAAGTTTTAGAGTTTAAAATGAAAACAGAATTGGAAAGCTACCTGGAAGCATTTAATACTTAAATTATAACACAGTTGTAAGTAAGTTCAGCAGCAATAATGACTCCTGCTTACAATCCAAATAGTAATTGAAGCTTTAGATGTTTAAATAAAGAGAAACATATATGAATCATTAAATAACGTCTGTGTTTAAATATAAGTATTAAGATTCACAGGCGGTAATGATTCTCAACCAGAACTAACAACATTAAAAGATTTAGATTTAAAATAGAATTAGAAAACTAACAGAGCATCATGACCACCCATGTTTAAACACAGCCATTTTTGGGGGGGGGGGAAAATCCCACCAAACCACAGGTATTAACTGCTTCCAAGTAGAGCTGAAAGAAAAGCAAAACCAGTGCTAATTAGAGTAGTACACAGTTAGACTGAATTTTAATAACATTCAGAACATTAACTGGGCATTGCTAATGCCCCTTATTTAATAGCAGCAACGTTAAATTTATGCATTAACGATGCCCAAGCAGTATCATCATACTAAAAATTTCCAGATACGAAGCAGCAATAGAATACTAATTGGGAGCGGTGTACTACAGTAGTATCCTACTGTAGTAGTTATGGTAGTTACAGCACTTCGGCTTCTCATTCGTAGCACGAAATCACGATTTAGCAGAGTAATCAACCTTTCCTTCCGCCTCGGTCTCCACTTTCGGCGCTTTAACCGCTTTTCCTTGCTCCTGCGGCCGCGGAGAAGCGGGATCCTCGCCGGGGGCGAGTCCTTCGCTCGCTGCGTTCAATAACAGCGCATTGTTTCACCAGGCCGTTGAAATAACATAACATTACCTCATGACGTACGCCGAAGGAGCCAGCC
>NW_010547881.1:16739-26578 GCF_000687285.1 Phaethon lepturus | reverse complement strand
AGGGGGTTCCCCGTCCTGTCTCGCTCGGCAGTGCTTTGTTTCCAGCCAACGAGTGAAATATTTCGGATGAAGCCTCTCAGACTTTTGGATGAAATCTTGCAATTGTTCAGAGAAAATCTTACGCTTTCTGGATAAAATATTCTCGTTTGGGCACCGAGTTTTTTGCTGGAAACTATTTCCATGGAAATTGCTGGCAAAGAATGAAAAGAATTTTTTTTCCTTCTTTAAAAAAAAACAAAACAAACAGCCCTCCACAGTTGGAAACATGGATTAACTCTTGTTTTACAGCATCAGAAAATTGTGATTTCCAAACAACTTCAACAACCGAGGGTTTTCCTGGCGCTTCAGCGCATCATCTTAGGTCTTGTTTACCTAGGGGAGTATTTTCAGAATGAAGAGGCGAAGGGACTGAAATTCCTTGTATTCTCACCTAAGGCTGGTCAAAAAAAATTTAATCTCCTTCAAAGTAAACATCTTGTCATGTTCAGTACGGGCAAAATGGAGCGGGAGTGGAGAGGGCTAGCGAACTACTCAGAAGGATGTGCACAGGGCAGTGATAAAAGGGAAAAATGCAGGAAAGGATTTTGGGAAAAAAGCAACTTGGAGCAGTGGAGGAGAAATAAACCTGACAGAAAACCCGGTGAGTCTAGGACTTTTTGCTAAGATTTCAGTAGCTTTCAGCAGAGCCTCCGGCTCCTGATACAAATGGTTCAGGGAGAGGAAAACAGGCATTTTCCCACCTGGGCATGACATGCTCTGCTTTGGAGAACTTGCATCCCTCCAAAAGAAAAGGAGGTTTTGTGTTCCTATGAAGGTGACCATTTGTGTTGATGAAAGGATGCACATAAGACCTTGGGGTGGAAGCCTGCCTGCTCTCTGGGGTGGGTGTTGTTTTTGCCCTCCATCCTGAAGTGTTCACGAGGCTCTGGTCGTCTCCCACCTCTGGAACCGCCTTTTCTCTTCCAGTCGCTTGCGTGTGCCCAGGAAACGCTGGGCCTCTAGTTAACGAAGTGAACCTGTCACTTTGGCATTTCCACGGCTGATGGACTCACTGCTGGGTTGGCCGCAGCCTGGGCTCCACTGGCCTTGCTCGTCTGGCCTGTAAATTGCACTGTGCAGAAAAACCATGACGTCCAATGTTAAGAATTAGAATTTGCCTTTTTAGGGCAAATTGTGGCTGTCTCTTTTACTTGCCAAAGAGCTGACATGAGGAGCTTACACTTGCACCTATTTCTCCCAAATTGCACCAACATGATTGAAGAGAGGAGCCAGGGCTCCCTGTTGGTGTCAGCCGTAGCAGGCTGAGCCGAATGTGTGGGATGAGATGATGTTAAGAGATGCCTGGAGATGCAAGACTCCTGCCTGCAGCTCCCTTCCCTCCTCTCTTGGGGTGTGCCTGCCAGGGTCACTAAGGGGTTACTTAGCTGTTTTTTGATGCATCACAACCTTCCCAAGTCGAGGCATTGCCTGGCAGTCACAGTCCAGCCATGGCCTGCCCCTGCAGAATAGGAAATACTCAATGAACCCACCCATTCCCTTGCCTTTTGGAGCTCTGTCCACATGAACTCATGGGGCAGACGCTGAGCTCCTGTTGTTGTTTGATTCAAGGGCTTGGCATGGACGTGACCCCAACCTGCTCTGGGATGGGCAGGATGTTCAAGGAAAAGCCTGTCCATGGGTTTCTTCCCCCTTCCAGCCCATGTGCTTCCATCGTGATGTAACACCGACCTCTTTCTGAGGTCATGGACGCCAGCAGAGAAACATCATCAGAAAACCCAGCTTCTGCCAATTGAGTTGCTCTTCTGTCTGCCTTCTCCCTGAGTAGCTGGGCATTGTTATTCCAGGAGCTGTAGATACTTCGACTGATGTGAGGCCTGGTGGTTTCCAAGAAAGACAAGACACAAACCAGATGGAGCCGTCTTCAGATCAGCAGTTTGGGTCAGCAGTGAGAGCTACAGGATCATTTGGTTGGACTTGATGATCTTAGAGGTCTTTTTCAACCTTAACGATTCTGCGATCCTGTGATCATGGCTCTCCACGCAGTTGCCTGAGGTTTCCACAACAGACGTTTGAACATGGACCTGGAGCCCCATGGGCAAAAGTGCTGCTGGAGGTGCTGCTCTGATGCAGAGCAGAGCCAGCACCACCAGAGAGCCGGGTGTAAAAGCTCTCTTTGCCAGAAACACTCGAGAAAACATTTGCACTAGCTGCCCTTGCTGCCTGGCTGCGGTGCCGCAGGGAAGGCGCTGCAGAGGTCTGGCAGGGCAGTCGTCACGGTGGTGGTGCTGGCACATGGGGAGGGACCTCCGACCAAGAGCAGAGGAGGAAAGGACCTCGGCGTGGCGGCAGGAGGGAACAACTTCAGGAAATCCAGCATCCTGGATCAGCAGGCAGCTGGACTGGAAGACTCTAATGATCTTTTCAGGCCTTAAAATTTATTACCACGGCATTGAGCTCCGAGTAGCCAAAGGCAGTTGCTCCTCAAGGCAGAGGGCTGATTCATCTCCAGCAGGGCCGTTCACTCTGCTTATTCTCTCCCGCCTGTCACATCTCCTTCAGCCGTAACTCACTTCTCGGCCTCTCAGATAGGAGCAGGGTTGCTGCCTCTCTGCGGGACTTCAGATGTGAGATAAATCCCTTTGCATCCCAATGCCGCTGGAATGCTTCCCAGATCTCTGACATCCCTGTTAAAAGATGACCGGTCAAAGAATTTGAGGCGTAGCTCAAATAGGTGTGTTTTCAGGAGAGCAGGGCAGGGCAGGGCTGCTGGTGGAGGGGCTCGGGGAAGCCCACCCGTGGGGGCCCTCATGCAACGTGGGTTTTCCCCTGCAAACCTTGGGAATTAACCTTGCAATTTTCCTTTTGGTCTTTTAATAATGATCTAATACATCGTTATCGTACACTGGTCAGGCAAACTTTTATAATTTAGACCTTGAAGGATTTGTGGATGATGGCAGCGTTAGGACAAACTCTCCAAAACTCCTGTTTAGCTAACACTAAATTTAGTGTGAGGTTAGCATTGCCTGTGCAATCAGCTCGAATCAGGCGACCTTAAACTGTACAAATTGATGCAGAAATGAAACACAGCAATTAGGCTGCGGGAGCAGTGAATATGAGAAGTCACATGCAACAAGGGGCCAGGACACCTTGCAGGTTAAAGATCAAAACAGTGAACTACACCTCTTGTCATCGGGTTCTGTCCTTATTACTTATGTTACATGGTGTGTCTGGCCTTGCCTATTAAGTTTATCAATATGTACCCACCGACAGTATATATGCTAGCTAGCAGTAGATAATATCTATAAAATGACTTAATAACTTGCATCTGTCATAAAACACACTTCATGTTCAGTTCCTTAGTTATAGCTTAACCATTATTATTATTATTATTATTATTATTATTATTATTATTTAGATTTCCCCATGACTGCAATTCCAGGGCTGTATTACTTTATTTCGTCTTCTGCCTTAGCTTTTATGTCCTTCACTAAATTGTACGCTGCCATAATCCAGACCTGGTCTCCTAAAAGTTTCCTATGCAGCACAGGGGAACCTTCTCCTCCTTCATCTTTCGCAACCCAGCCTGCAGCTGCGAGCAGCCCTGCAGAGAAGCTGGATGTCACTGGCTGCGTTGTCAGTGCTGTCTCTTCAAGGGGCCCTGTAAGGTCACTGTCATATTCATAAGCGTAGAGGAAAAGACTTTTCTTCTTTTTCTGGTCTCCATGTTTGAATTACATCTTTGTCCTTGAAAGAGGCCCTGCTGCAAGAAAGCATCAAGATGCTCTGCTTTAAGATTCATTTTGCATTCCTGTGAAGATCTTAATTTATTGGAAAAATGGAGGTTATTTTCTTCTTCAGCTCAGATTTCTTCATCATGATGTTCTCTAGTCAGTGAGTGAAAAATAGCTCTTGGGGCTGTACCATTTGTGCTTCTGGGAGCCTGCTAGTTCTTTTATTACTAGGAAAATGCCTCAGTTTGGGAATGAGAAATAAGGTGTTTTTCTTAAGAGACTTTGAGGCAGGCACGTATTTTGAGGTAAAGTACCACCCGGGCGAATACCTACAGAAGGAAAAGGATTTTCATTAAAGATATTTAGCTGAAAATACATTTGGATTAGAAATAAGATGGTTTATCTTTTTTTCTTTCTTCTTCTTTCAAAAAGGGTAAATTAACCTTTCAAAAAAAAAAAAAATCCAAAGGGTTATGGTGGCTTCTGCGTGACTTGTACTTTTCCTTGAAGATGCCTTCCTTTCCAAATGAGATCTTTGGATCAAGCAGAGGATGACGAATTATGCAGACATGACCATATTATGTTGTATGGCGTGTGCTGTGCAGGAAATCAGAGCAAATGATTGCTGTGGTCCTTTCTGGCCTTCAAATCTGTGTATTTTCAGTAATCTTTTGGTCAGTTTCATACAAACTTCCACTTTTTTTCTCACGTGCTTCCAAATAAAGTCCTCATGTGCCATCGCCCTGATTTCAGAATCCTCCTTGTTAGGCATGGTGGGCGCATGACGATGCCAGCATTTGGGCTTGGGACTTTTCATTACTTGAAGGACCAGCAGTTAACCATAGAGCTCTTTACAACAAGGTGTGCAGGGCTGCGTCTTCCTTTTCCCTGATCTCCACGAGGAACCCCCCTGATACAAATCACCAACATGATCCAGGTCCTGCTAAAACCAGTAGAAAGGGTCCCCGTTGGCTTTGGTGGGGATAGACGGATGTTTTGTGTGTCCACGTTCCCTCTCTTAGTTCAATGCGTGGAACCACCGAGCTGTAGCTTCTGCCTCAGCCTACCCATTTTGGTACCCATGCTTTAGAGGTTCTCACCTGCCCTCTTTCTGCTCCATCCCACTTTGCTGGAGGATTCTGCTGTGATGCAGTTGGACATGAGATCTTTTCTCCCTCTGGCACTTGTTACTGATTTTAGGCAGATCGGAAATCTTCGTCATGCTTGTTGCTGCTCTTTGCCTCAACGTATTTACAGTCCGGAGAAGGTACGGGTGGACCGGAGAGCAGAGAGAGCCATCGCCCTGAAGCCTGTCCTCAGCCTTTTTGCTGTGTTATACAAGAGATGACAATTATCCTCTCTGGCTTTGGAAAAGAAGCTAGATAAAATGCAGAGATTATGAAGGGAGGCAGTCATATGACAACAATTCTGAGCAGTGAAATAATAGTTGTGGATGGAGTGACAGGATGGTACAGTGTGATCCAACGGTGCGCTGGTGCCAGTGCAAGTCTTTCCAGCCACAGTCAAAGGAACTTTATGCAGCCCTTTGTGTGCCTACACATCGTGATACAAAAGACGAAATCTTCCATAGACTGAAGTGACCAGGATGCTGTTAGTGTTATCTTACACAGGATTTCAGGGGAGGTGGCTTCAGGTGTTCGTGGGCAGAGTTTGGACTGAGGATCTCTATCAGAATCTGGTTCTTCTTTTGGTGGGACAAGAGGCGACGGAGAACAGTTGCAGCTCGAATGGAGCAGGTCTCCTTATTGAGGGCTTCACATTTAATCTTTTCCCACTAGGACTTCAGAAAGTAATAGAGTGTTTAAAGAAAGGTGACAATCACATATTTCTGCACATTTTGTTTTTATAATTGTGATATTATAGTGCTGTTTACCCAACCAATATAAGCCCGGTGCTCTCGGCAAATACTTGCAATGTGTGTGCTCCAAATTTATTCTTTGCAAAGCAGACTTTACACGCCACAGATGAAAACGCTTCAGCCTCATTTAAATAGGAAATAAAAGGGATTGCATTACTCTATTTCTTTGCAAGCTGAAAAAAAAAATAAAAGGCATTGTCCTCTTTCAGAGTTCAGATTTCATTTTCTTCAAACGAAGTTGTGGTGGTTAGATTTACAAAACCTCTATTCTTTTTTTTTTTTTTTCCACAGATCTCCAAATTCCCTATCTTTAAAGTGTTTGCACAGAGTCAAAAAGAAAACAATAGGAACACAAATCTTCAAGCCAAAAGTTCCAAGCTGGCATGAAAAATGGCAAGAACAAGATTTGAACACTTCTTAATGCCAGTGTAACCACGAAATTACTTTTAAATTCCTTTTCTCTGAAATTCTGTATTTTATTTATCAGGGCAAAACAGAGCGCAAAGCAGAAAAGACGTTTCTAAAGATTTTCTTGGACTGTGTAAAGCTATACCTGAAGACATATAGCCTATAACAGAAGCACATAGACCAAATTATTATTGTGTTTTACATTTTGGCATTTTTGCAAACTTCCATAATTATGTCATTTTAGTACATTAAAACAAACAGCAAGGAAAGAGAAAATACTTCTTCCACAGCTGTGTTTACTACCTTAAATGTGTTTTTTTCTCAGCCAGGCAACCAGTCTGAGATAAGAGGTTTCCCTGCTGTGTAACACAGCATAATCAGAAGCACACGCAGCACCCACCTGGAGTATTCCAATGTACAAGAGTAGTGGAAAATTAAAGCAATAGAATGGAAAAGTCAATAGCTTTTTCCAGTGAGACACATTTGACATAGTAATAGACTTACTTTTTAAATATATGAATGTGCAGAAGGTCTTGGAGAGTTCCTTTGAGTGAAAATCCTCAAAGGGAGAAAAAGAATATTGAACCTTCCTTGAAGAAATCAAAATTTTAACTGAAAAGCTTTAAAACATATCCCCATTTTAGCATAATGTGAAACATGATCTTCCACTTTCTTTACTGCTTTGGGGAGCATATTTTACAGAAGTGAAAGCCTAATGAGCTATTCCTAGTCAAATGGAAATATTCTGTCAAAATTGCAAATATCCAAAGAATGTTATTTAGTCGAAATCAGCAACACCTTCAGAGATTTCCTGAGGCGATTTAATCTGCTTGAATATACATTTAGAAATGAAATTGAATTTTTTCTTACCACCATTTCTATACCAGAAATAAGTTGCAAAATCATGGCAGAAAACAATCTTTCCCTTGCAATTAACAATATTGCTTTCCAATTTTCAGCCATTGCTGATATGAGGTAACCACTTTTAAAAAAGTCCAAGCATTTTAGGTAGGATTTTATTTCACTGGAAAGTTTCATGGATCTTTTAAAAACTTACTTTGAATGATCACTTGATAATTATTCTGAATGTTGTAGAAATCAGGAATTCTGGTAAATTTTTCAGGTCATGTAAAACATAAATTTTTCTTGACCTGAAATCAAATATTTTACTTCAGCTTCAATGTTTCTTTAAGGTCTTTGGTTCTGTATAAAGGAAATGAAAGAAATGTTGTAATCACAGAACAGAAATGTGTTGTAAAACATCAGTGTGGACTTTTTAGACTTCCATACTACTTTGTCTTTTTTTACTGTATGGACAGTTGAAGATAAAAACCTCTCAAATCAAGTCACAGAATATTTTTGAGAAAAAAAATTTACAGTTTTTGTTAAAAGACAACTTTGAAAAAAAGTAATCAGAACCTACCTTTTTTTTTTTTTTTTTTAAATCAAGCACTGGCAAATGTAGTGTAAGCCCCTACAGTAGATAGGCACTTATAAAAATCCTTCTCATCAGCTGAAATTTTAGACAACCTCTTTGTCTTGTTTGAAGGTTCTACCCATGAACATCATCCACAATCTGGTCAGTGAGCTTCATTAACATGGTCTTTGCAGCTTGCATTATTTTTAGCCACCTAAAAACCAGGTTTCAAGTATAGGCCAGCACCCTCAGCCTCCATTGCTGAGGTGGAGAACGACGGATGTGTCTCAAGGAAGGGTCACTCTCTCCTAGGAGAGACATCATGAGACAGCTGTGCTCCTGCATACCTGATCTATTGCTTCTACCAAGAATTCTGTCAAACTCAAGTATTTAGCATACTTGTGGACACTAATATAAGCACTACAAGCTGCATTAATTTGACTCGTCAGGAGTACTTTCCAGACCATCTGTAGTACAGTCTGAGTATTCGGCACTGTAAGTGCATATAGTCCAGGAGATCCACTGAGAACCAGGAGATAAAGGCGGTTTTGCTCTGTGTGCGCATACGCCATGAGTTTAATGTTTGACTCTCCAAACTGCTAGGTAACCAGAGCATCCCCGGCAGGTTCGCCACTGCGAGCACTATGGCCAGGCGTTCAAGCACAGGGGCAAGGGTAGCGTGGTCCCAGATTTTAGCCAGGAGAAGCTGAAGTCAGAGTGCTCCAAACAGAAATGATACCACTCATTTTTAATAATGAAGGTAATCAAAGCCTCCACTGCCATAGTAAAAGTCATGGCAAATTCATTACCATCAGCAAAGAGGAGTCAGGCTGCTCTCGTCGGTGCCAGAGACGGTTCACCACGGGCTTCCCCAGAAGCAAAGTCAGGTCAGCGCTGAGCCTTTGCAAATTCTCAGCTTACCGTGATGTGCTCTAGCTTAGTTGTTGGATGGGGCAGGGATAGGAGCCACCAGCTGAAGCTTTGTGTCTGTGCAGCAGCAGATGAGCTGGCTGCTTGCCCTTGCAGCATCCTATTTCACCCGTTGCTACGTCCTCCACAGCACTTGGCTATAAGGAGGACTTTAGAAGTATTTAGCAATAGTTTTGGTTATAAGATAGCTTAGCAAAGCCTATGACGTGGGCTTAATAAGGTAAATGCAAGGTATTACCGAAGCTTGGGAGGTCTGTGTTTTACTCACCAGTGCCAACCAGTTCACCTCCCTGGTGGGTTGGCCCCGGAGAGCAGCTAAGCACCCACGCTGCCGCTTGCTCACTCCCCCCAACCAGTGGATCAGTGGGAGAAATAGCAAGAGCAAAAGCAAGAAACCTCAATCGTCAAGGTAAAGGCAGTTTAATAGGTGAAGGAAAGAGAAAAAAACAGCAAACAAAGCAAAGGCAACCACTCACCACCTCCCACAGGCAGACCGATGCCCAGCCGGTCACTGAACATAGCCCACCTTGGAAGCCAGATCCCCACCCCTCCTTCTTCTTCTTCTGCCTCAGGTTTTGTTGCCGAGCATGATGTTACATGGTAGGGAGGTGAAGAGGTGCAAAATACAGCTCCTTCCTCAAACAGTGTGGGTATTTCTAGGCACTTGTAATCATTACAAAGTAGAAAAAATAGATACAGGGATAGGTTTGTCCTATCTGTGATGCTTAGAGTCCTTTCTTTAGATGGTGTGACGGACATGGGGGGTGGGTTTGCTCAAGGAGGAGAAGTGGATGAGAGGTGTTTTCTTGTTCCTTCTCTGAAAGGAGAAATAACCATTTATTTAAGTGAACAATGCAATGAACCTTCCCATTCCATTCCAGAAGAAACCCGGAGTTGCGACTACTTAAAAACCACTTTCTGCAACATAAAGCAGCGTTCCGTTCACAGAGATATTTACAGAGGAAGTTAGCACAACTTCTTCATAAATCTGTTGGATTAAAAAGTGATGCAGCTGGCAAACGCAATCTCCCTTTTTAGCTGTTTGAGCATTTCTGTCATAACAAACATTGTCCCCAAATTGTGGCACCTTTTCCTCTCTCAGATTTTTGAGTGGTGCTGGAACACACTCTGATATGATTCCCTTTCATTTCTGACACCGTTATGTCATTTTATGGATTTGCGCTGACAGCATTTCATTTCGACATCATTATAGCATCTCAACTGACTTTGCACACTGAGCACATCAAGAGAGTTTTAAGATGATACTATCCTAAGAACAGTTAGAATAAATAGGTTATTAACACGATTGCAAAATAACCCTGCTGAAAAGTGATTATTATGCACCAACACGAGGAGGTATTCTTGCTTAAATTTTCAGCCGTTGCAAAGTCTGATGATTCCTTTCTTTTAAAAATGGCCAAGAGAGTCAAGGTATAGGTAAAGCCACCCCGAGGCGGGAGGCTGCGGAGCCTGG
>NW_010547881.1:16395-16708 GCF_000687285.1 Phaethon lepturus | reverse complement strand
CGGGGGGGCGGGGGGGGGCCCCCCCCTGCCGTTACGGCTAGCAAAGGTGGGCACGGCATTCACCAGGAGTCAGGAGTCGGCCCATCGTCTTCGGCCCCTCGGAAGTCAAATACCATGGTAGAAAAAACAACAACAACAAAACCCCAACCCCCCAACGCATCTCTCTTTACGCCTCGCGGTGCTATCCCTGATGGACTCATGGCTGCACAAGCCGGGGTGTGCAGAGGCATCCCGGGCGACGAGTCTAAGCCAGGTGCCTCTCTGAGGCCTCTGCGAAGAGGGAGAGGCTATCCCAGCGGCGACGATCTTGCGG
>NW_010547881.1:4917-16384 GCF_000687285.1 Phaethon lepturus | reverse complement strand
TGCGGCGACAGCCACGCGGGCCAGCAGCGCGGCCGTCCCAGGATCACACACATCTCCCCGCCGCTGCGGAGGGCGGCTCCGCTTCCCCAAACCCTGCTGCAGAACCCCCACCTGCACTTGGCCGTTCCCATGCTCAGGTCTGCTCTTAAGCAAGGAAAGATACGCAAGCTTATGCACAATTACATTGAAAATTAAAGAATATTAAGGTAGTGGCAGCTCCAAAGACATCAAACCTTGGATTTATCAAAATGTATGATATTCAGAATGTCTTAATTTGTCTCCTGTATGGAAGTGTGTTCTAACACAGGCTCTAATTACATCATCAACCACTAATATTTTTTTTTTTAGTTGGAACATTTGTGTTGGCGAGGATATCCAGGGCATGCTTAGGGAGTGAGCTAGGTCAGTATTTTTACTCCCATTTTTAAATTAGTGATCATCTCCCTTAGCTACTACATTTGGTACAACAAGTAGAGTCAGTCATTTCTTCATGATTTTTTGCAGGAGTGGGAGTTTTCTAGTCTCTGTAGTATGTAAGTGCCTCACTAACCTTGATAACATTTTTCCTCAGGGTGAAACAAGATAATGAATAGCATTACCTCCCCTGCTTGAGATGGAAAAATGAGACAGAGGAGACTTGCTGGAGTGCAGATTAAAGTCAGCTCTTTGGGCTCTCACATCCATCCCACCAGCGTACACACCACTGTCTCCACCTGTGTGTGGATGTCCTCAGGCAGGTAGAAATCAGGGCTCTATTTTCTTCTCCTTTACATTTTGTGTATGTTTGACAGTGTCGCACTGTAATGATGTAGTAGGTTGCCTGGAAATAGTGTGTACCTGAAAGTAGAAAACTTTCTGATCTGCTTTTAGTTGGCTAAATCCTCAGCAAAAATGTGCCAGCAAGCCCTGGCTGCATGGGACAGGGAGCAGGAGCAAGAGGAATCAGGTGAGGAAGCAGTGAGCTGGGAAGGAAGCTTTTCCAGACAGTGCTTATTTTATATTTACGGCTCAGATGATGTGGATCAAAAAAGTTACCTGGGGGCAATTCTAAATTATCTTATTCCAATGAGAAATCCCAGGTAAATGTGAAAGTCTGGAGGCACAGCACTGGGAGCTCGGTGGCCTGAGCCCAGCCTCAGCTGAGTGGGGCAGAGTTTCCTCCACGCGCTTTGGAGAGCGAGCAGTAGTAGGATTTATGACATGAGTGTGGAGTGGTGTGGGAGATGGGTATGTCACCTGTAGCCAGACCCATTAATAGTGTTAGGCTTATGTTTTGTTACAATTTTTTTTTCTTTATAAGGCATGACATTGGAATATTATTAAAAACAAGTTCTGCACTGTGGATGGCTCCTGTATTTGCAAGTGAGTTTATCTGTAAAGCATGTGATCCTTAAACACGTCCCATGCATCTTACAGCCCAGAGAAAACTGCCGTAGTACCTATGGGCCGCCACTGGGCATCCTTCTGCTCATCCAGGTGGAAGGGTTTGGTGGTCTAGACAATCAAAGGGGTCCTCAGTTACAGGACCTCTGTATGTACAGCATACACCTCATACCCAAACTTGGCAACAGCCACAGCTCCCATCCATAGTTATGGATGCCCCATCACTGGAAGTGGCCAAGGTTAGATGGGGCTTTGAGCAACCTAATCTGGTGAAAGATGTCTCTGCCCATGGCAGGGGGTTTGGGCATGATGATCTTTAAAGGCCCCTTCTAAGCCAAACCATTTTGTGGTTTTACGATTCCTCTCTGTGCAAAAGTCTCGCAGGCCAGAAAGGTGTTTCGACATTTCCATGAACAAGCAAGAGGACAAGCCACTCTCCTCGTCGCTCCTGTAGACGTTGCAAGGAAAGAACGTCATTTATCACAGTGTTATCTCAGGTTATTCCTGAGCTAGTAAAGCTTGAGCGGAGAGAAACTCATGAGTTGGCGCTCATCCTTTCAAATCCAAGCCTGCGCCTTTCAGCCGCCTCACCCCAAGACAGATGTGCTGCGCCCAGCCTCCAGAAAACCTGATTCACGGCTTCATCCGCAGCCCCTTGCCAGCAAGCAAAAGATTTCCATTGACTTCACTCAGTTTTGTGGCCGGCCCCTGGGACTCAAAACACATTGCAAAAGGCCAGTTCTCTGCTGAATCTGTCAAGGGTCTCCTGTGTTGTTAGAGCCAGCGGAGCCTCGCTGGTTGCCGCCAGCGGGGAATTTGGCCCTACGTGCCATTTCCAGTGCGGATGTCGCAAGCTGACTTCACCCTCCGTTCATCTTGTGCTGCTGCTTTAGCTTGGGAAATCAGCTGTAATTGAGAATGTAGCTTTTTAGATATCAAAGCCCGTTTACATTCATCAAGTTTATGAAATGATGGTTAAAAATAAAAGCTAAAACGATGTCTCTTGAGTTTTTGCTTGATAAAAAAATATGTCAGACTTTCTGGAAAACCCTACCTCTGGGATGACTGCCAAGTGTTTGCTTCTCTATTGCTACCATATTTTGACCTCAAATGGAACTTTCTAATTACATCACAAATGTTATTACATCATGCAAATTAGGAAGCTGTTAACATAGTCCAGGATAAAATAGCTGAAAAATAACAGGCTACAGCCACTTCTCATTACACTCTGAAGGTCTAAAAAGTTTGGAAGTATAAATCCTCAATCCTGTCTCTTTGAGTCTTAAAGAGCAGATTACCTCACAGCAAAGCAAGCTGGTTACTTAAAGAAGCTGGCTGATCCATGAGACATTATTTCTGTCCTCTTCTGCTGGCATCTTTTGTAATAGTTTATTAACAATGATTTGTGTCCTGTTGAGTAAGTCGTGTTTGTATAACACCATTGGCATTATATTAGCTGAGACCAAGGGTATTCTGGTGAGTTAGTCACAGCTATCAAATGCTTGGAACTTAATTTTCACTCTTTTCTGGCTAAGCATCTTTAACAAATATTTTGCTGCAGGGTAGAAAAAGTCCTAAATAGTCAACAGCATTGTTTGCAGGACTGGACATGCATTTGCAGCCAGATGAATATGTTTGATGTGCTCTCGCGGTGGAAACACAATGACATCTACTGGCCAATGCAGACGGCTGTAAGAGTGTTTGCAGGAGGATTATGTGCAGAAAACGGCCCAGAATCGGCTCTGCAAGGAAAGGGGGTGTCATCCTTCCGAGAGGCAGGATGTTAAACCAGAAGAACATCTGCAGATATCTCAAGTAATACAATGGAAATTGTAAACCAGAAAATAGAAGGTATTTTACTTGTGTACCACTTGTTTATTGTTAGTTGAAAAACAAACAAACAAGCAAAACACTGGCCAAAACCTCTGATGGTGCAAAGCTTCCCTATTGTCTGCAGTAGTGGCTGTCAGATGAAAAAAGGAGTTAAAGCAACTTACACTGGGTGTAACCAGCTGAAATCCACAAACAAGATCCAAAATGCACAAACGTACCTCCTCTGCTCTTGAAAGAGAGATACATGTAAGCAGGGGTTTCTGATATCCTGAAATGACACAGTCCTGATTTCTGCACTGCACTGCTATTAGTGCATTTTTCTCTTAACATGATGCAATCGCTGTAAATCTTGTGCAGAAATTATACCTAATCAACCCCAAACGCACGGTGCTCCAGCAGTAAGGTATTTCTGTTGCAAAGAGTGTTATTAAAAATAAATAAAGGAGGCAATCAAAACATGTCTGTTTTTGAAAATGTGAATGTTAACGATAGCAAAGAGAATAAATTTCCTACCAGCTCATACTTCTTATGCTCAAAATGTATAATTTTGAAATCCCCTGTCTACCATCAGCTCTGCTCCTATAATTTTTAGTTCTGTTGCCTCAACAAGATGATGCAGTTCAGCAGCACCAGCACCTCCAAAAATCATCATACTTACTTCCTAAAACGGGCAGCCTGTGCCAATTTACTCAGCGGCACTGGGCTGGAAACGTAACACAGCTACGGTATCAGCATAGCATCCAGAAGAGGAATATACTGTGTTGAAAGGAAGACTTTGGCTCCAGTTCATGGAAGCAAATCAGTCCTGAGGGATACAGCATGTCCAGGGTCGTACTTGGACTTGTACAGGCTTCCAGGTGCTGAGGAGAAAATCTAGGCTGTCCAAAAATGGCGAATATTGTGCACGGAAGCAAGAGCAGCAAATACGAGCAATGTGTTGATCTCAAGCTCTGCATTAAAGGTGGTCACCCTAGTGCATGGAGACTTGAGTACCATTGTGCACTGATTTTAGCTGGAGTCAAGAATGTGTTCAAACTGGAGCATTATCTTGTAGGCTCTGTTTATAACATAAGTGAGGGGTCCAAAGTGCTGTACAATTTTGCGTGTTACTCCCTCACTTAGATTTCATCCTTTACAGAGGAGAAAAGGGAATGTGAGCAAAGGGGTAGGGATTTGACCCTGATGTCACAACCCCACTGCTCAACAATGGGCTTTTCACAGTGCTGTTTGCAAGCAAGAAAGAGGGGGGGGGGAGAGGGAGGAGACAGAAGGAGGAAAGGCAAAACACAGACAAGAAAAGATGGTAAGGTGTTACTAGTTCAGTCTGTGATTATACAGATCTAAAAATGGTCTTCCTTATAGCACTAAAACAGAAATCTGTGATAAAATGAACCGACAGTCAAAATATTACCAAAAGTTCTTACCAGACCATATACAGCAGATGTATCCTTCTGTACATCGGCTTTCAACATCGGCTGCAGGGGATGCAGCGATGCTAGCAATGGGACAACTGTGGACTGGATTTTCCTCCTCAAATAATTTCAGAGCGTCAGAATTGGCATTTGATTCCTGACTGGCAGCATTCAGGATGCAGGACAAAACAGGAATGTGTGTATCTGCAAAGCTGCTTGTTTGGATATGACATCCTGGGTTTTGGGTCTGAATGGCTATATTGTGTTAAGAAAAAAAAAAATCAAGAGCAAGAAAATGTCTTCCATATTTTCTGGTATGTGTAACTTCTTTAAACAGAGCTATTATGGTATGTGAACGTTCATGTTAAACACAGTGACACCTAATAATGAATAAAAAATAAATCAGATGCAGACTTCTGGGCTGCTGTCCTATGTTACCACGCCATCCATGACTTAGGCAAGTGGTCGTTGTACGTTAGTGGTTTTCTTGCTGCAGTAACCAACCGAGATGCGGCCTGAAAACTCTAAGTGTGCCACTCTTGTCCCTGTTTAGTGCTAATATAAGCCTTCTGCCTTTTATGCTGGCAGGTGGGTGCACACGTGTATGTGTCCACGGGTGCATTCCACAATAATTCTGGGCAATAATCAAACACTCTCTGGAGTCCCCCTAGTTATTCTCTTCCCTCATTTGACTTTTACTTACATTTCCCATGAACTTTGTTACATAGGAACTGTTAAGAAAAAATATTTGTTCAGATAATAAAGGGTGAGGTTTTTTTTTTCATCCAAACCCCAAAAATCTGCTGAATCTCTTGACCAGCAAGAAGACAGTCAGTGGTAACCGTTGCTCCCCCTCTGAAAAGCATTGCACTGCCTGGGTTATTTGTTTAAAGGGACACTGTGACGTCAAACTGGGACCTAAAGATAGTAATTGTAAACACTTTTTTTTAACAAACCGAAGACTGGTGGAGATATTTCTATGTTTATCATTTCCAATGGATACAGGGAATTTTGGTATATCTTTATTACAAATAAACATCTTCCACTTGGCCAATGCATCCCAGACAATGCAGCCTTATGCTCGTGCGTGGGAGCCAGGGAGAGAAAATGATGAGAAATTCATTACTTAAACCTGAAACAAATCACCCCATTTTGTTTGTCTGAGTTGGGAGAATGAGGAAGTAGAGAGAGGCAGTTAAATACTTGAAAAAAGTTTATAAAGTCTCAGAAAATAAAGGTGAGGGGGTTCAGCACCCTAGTTAAAAAGACAGATGGACAAACACTTGTCCTCAGATGTGCCAGATCTCCACGACTGCCAGTTAAACAGAGTGCGGAAGGGCCTTGTACATCAATTTTTGTTTCCATGTTTTCCATACAGAGGTCTGCTTGCATATGTGGATACATAAAGATGTGTCTTCTTCACATACGTGTGTAGAGGTGAACCAGAGAGCTTTGCATACAGAAAGCTGCAGTCTCCATCTGGACACATTTCATGAGCGAGATGGTGTTCCTCACCTTTGGATGCTCACTTTGAGACATCCTGGAAGAATTTGCTTTTCAGGAGCCCACAGCTTGTGCCATCTTTAGGCCACTTAATTCGGACACCAGAAATGATGAACACTTTGTTTCCAGCCTTACAGCAACTTCTGTCAAGCCCAAAGTCAGAACTCCTCTGGGGCATGCAAAACTGGACACGGGAACTCCCCAGGCGAGGGGTGAAACCAGGAGAGGGAGGTGAGCCTGCTGAGGCCGCTGTGCTCCTGCTTTGACCTCTTGTTGGCCCTGGGTAAATGTCTTCATTTTCTTTAGCAAGCAGGCAAAAAGGAGACGCTTATCCACTAAGGAAGGGATTATTGCTAGGTGGTGAATGAGCAAACTGTGGAATGAGTAAACAGCGTAGCCACGCTAATTATTCTTAGCAGCTTTTAGTCCTCATCTCGTTTTAAACATGCTTTTTTGCCCTGTGACAACGCTCAGCTGCTTCCTCTGGTCCTGCAGTGTGGCACAGTGCTGAGATTTTACTTACCACCACCTGGAGGTGAGATGGATGGAATACAAAACTTCTTTTTTCTAAATGACCGAACACAAACAGCTGTCTTTGACCCTTTCCCATCCCTCTCCACCCTAAAAAATGAAACAGAGAATGACATAGGACACATATAAAATAACCTTAAACCTGTGAGCATCTCCTGGTAGGTGCTGTTCAAATTACTTTTGAATGTTTCAGCATATCTTTAGTTCTCTTTGATTCTTTTGAGGTTATATGGGTGGTTACTGGCAGAATTATACAAATACAGTCTTCACAGCTCAGCAATCCTTGGATCCAGATTTGGAGTTCAATGTGGGTGGCATAGGAGTAAATGCCAATAACAAGGCCAGGACAGGGTTGTTACTTACAGAAACTAAATGGCTCAGTATAGAGCCTTCGCAAGCTGCAATTAAAGACCCAGAAGAATATTTTGTAACTACTGAAGTGTAAGGGGGAAACCTCAGTTTTTTTGTAATGCTGTTTTATTTCCCCTCTTTAATGAATGTTTTAATCTTGCCTTAAGACATATTTCTGTTACTCAATGTCAATCAGAGACAATCAGTACCTTTCTAGTCTTTTGCTGCTGGGGCATTTGCAACTGGCATGGGAACATCTTTCAGTTCATTTTAGGGTTAAGACTTCAAATCTCAATAACTGCATGTTCCCTTTGTCAAGAAAGCCTCTGCAGTGTATATTGAAAGATTTTACTAAACTTCCTATAGATTTACACTGGTTTTGTACGGTTAATTTATCACATGATGACAAGGTATCATCCAAAAAATTTTAAATAAAACCTGCCACATTAACACAGTGTGAATTAATACAATGTTGTGCAAACCTTAAAGACAATATGAGCTATTGGCTAAAGCACTGAATGGAGATCCAGGAATGTCTTAAGTTACTGTCCTGCCTCTGCCGCTGTCTTACTGAATGCTGGGTTTGCAGGATGTCTCAGTTTCTCCGTTTTCCTATCTGTTGAACAGGGATGTAGTACTCACAGGCAATCTTGATGTAGCTGAAGGCACATTTTGAAATGCAAGCATCCAAAACAATCGGTGAGTGTCAAGTACACATGTGCAGGACACAGTTTATATTGTGGCAAGTATTGGGATGAGTTACCAGAAAGAAAAAAAAAAGTCACCATATTAAAAAACTTAAAAAAATATGATTACAAAGTAAAACAGAGAAATATGGTTTTGGTACATTTCTTCAGACCGCTACAATAACAAATCAGTTTTGTGTGCACTCGTGCATGTGTGTGTGTATGGGCATATATATGTGTGCTTGGAGGGGCATGTGGGTGTACGTATATATACATATATATAAAAATAGGTATACACATATATATGCACATTCTACTTTTGTGGCATATCTGTGGCATATCTATTCTTTTGCTTGTACTACAGCACATGTATCATACAGACAATAGCTGGGCAGGAATCGAAAGCATTTACTGACAGCAAGAAAAATAATTTGTGTTCTAGAATCAGAAAGGCAATTTTCAACTTTGTTTTACTCTTTTTCTAATCAACCAGTAGTGTTAAATATTTCTAAACTGGCTGTTTAACAAATTTCGGTAACATTAAATTGGTCAGCTGAAGAGCTGAGCTCAGGATCAGAACATAATATATTTCATGGGATTCATACCTTCAGGTTTCGCTGAGTTGTTAATGAAAAAACAAGAATGAAAAATGGCTATAAGCAGTTCCCCAGGGAGGGAGGAAGGACCCCAGATTTGCACCGTGAAATGACCTGCAGTCATTGTCACGACTGAGTTTTCAAGACGATCATCACATCCCAGTGGGATTCAGAGCATATTAAATGCAGTCCTTCCTGGGAAGGTTGAAAAGAAGAGGTATTATCTGAAGACCTGCTAGACCAACTGGCTTCAGACCTGCATGGATAATATTGCCCCTGGCTCTGATGAGGTATAACAATTTTCAAAACATGTCAGAGATGCCTGTGGATTTTAGAATACTTTGAAATCCAGGTCTTAAATGAGAAGTTTTGCTCCCAGGGCATAACTTTGAAAACAGAGTGCAGGAAGAGAGTAAATGAGTCACAGCAAAGCCCTCTGGAAGCTGTGAAGAGCACAATTTTGATGTATGAAGCTGAGCAACAGAAGAGATACAATTCTCGTCCTTTTGAAGACTTTCTGAAGTATTGATCCCCTCCAGTACAGCTCATGGCATGCTTGTGCTCCTCCATGCACAAAAAATCAATCCTCGAATGCAGTAAGACTTGCCAGATATTAATGCTGGGATATTTTTTGAAGGTGGGCTTCATTTTGAGTATCGTTTCTTAAACAACCTGACATTTGAAATACAGATTGTTCCCTAGATCTGGATGGAATTCTCCAATTTCTTGACATGACGCAGCAAATGTTTGAATTTCAGAGCTCACAGAAAAATCAGCTGTCCTACAGAATCCTATTTTCACCATAAACTCCAGTAGTGCACCATTGCACCATTAAACACTCTGCTTTCAAGACTCATTGTCAAGAGTTTTCAAATGCACATTACTTTTTCTACCCCATTAATTAATATAAAAAGTTATAATTTATATATGGTAAGAAAAACAAAATAAGAGAATAAACGATGCTAGGACACTTTGTAGTTGCTATCTCCCATCAGTGGAAGTTCTCCAACTTTTTTCTTTTGACAAGACTGTGACAATCTCGCTGTGTAACACATTAGATTGAAAGAACTGATCTTCTTTTTTTTTCTACAGCTTGCTCTTGCAATTGAAGGGCTTTGTGCTTTCTATAGCACCTGAAGTCGCTACCGCTTCATAGCATACAAGAACAAATTATCATTCAGCATGTCAGTGGAAAATCAAATCTCAAAGAAATAAAAAACCAAAAAACCAAATCTGTGAGGAGTTTGTGATGGCTAACTTACTTGTTTTTCAGTCTAAAAATGATTCCCGTGGCACCTTGTAAATAACTTTTGTTTTGGTTTAGGAGAAGTGCAAAGCCATAATTCATGAAGCAAACAGCAATAAACTCATTATTAAAATCCATATTTCACAGATGCGATCATTTCAGTACTAAGAATGCAGCATGTCTTTTGATCACTACCGATCCTGCCTTCAGGTGGTGTGGGAAGGGGGCGGAGGGAGGATTTGATGAACAGTGATAGCGCTGTTGGATGAAACGGGTTCAAGGAACCTCCAGTATTTATGTTAAAGCTACCTTTTTTTTAATGTGGTATCCTACAGTCCCATCCTGAATCTCAACCATTAATAAGTGATGTTATATCAGGAAACCACAAAGGAAAATCCTGACTAGCAAGAAATGTAACCCCAAATATTACCAGATCCAGTGAATAATAAACCCAGGATGAGTAACAGTCCAGATATCCCCCAGCCTGCAGCGTGGTGCTGAATTTTGGGGTAGGGAACAGAGCAAACAGGCACTAATAGTTACAGAGCTACACAATTTCGTGTCAGATTTGTTTGCAAGTCAGAAACTAGGCAGATAGGAGAGATGCCTATCCAGCACTTCACATGAAAAGTGATGCCAAGTGTTTTAACACAGGGTCAGTTAAGTATTCCAGTACTTGGCCAGTATGTTAAATTGTCCTGGACAGACTGGATGCATTCAGAGGGCTATCAAAGGGCTAGGAAGAGCCCGAGATGGAAAATGTGTTTTGCTGACAGCATATTGTTTATGCCAAAACAATGAATGATGTTGAAGTACATGTGCTTCATTTTTAACAGCAGACAATGATCCGGACCCGTTCAACGCGAACAGTTTTATAGCAAAGCCTTGAACCTGAAAACCTGTGGCCTCTGAGGAAGTCCGAACACCCTCAAAGGACGACAAAACTCATGTTTGCCTTCAAATTTTGTGGCTCGGCTCCGATTTCTGCTCTGAAGTGTGCGGCACAGTCCGGGCACTCGTGGCTGCATCTCCCGTGACCAGTGCAGTCAACTGCTTCATTTCTCACACCAGTATGACCCACAGGGCTCCTGCTTCACCCACGGCATGTAGTCTGTCATCTATATATCTTAAAAAAAGAGAAAGGATTTCCAGTTGATCTGAGATTGGTTTACTTGGTGGAGGGAAGGAGAAAGAGAAAGCGTGTTCTTCTTCCTAGTCCCCTTTGCCACAGTGCGGCTGCCAAAACTGAAGCAGCCACACAGAGAGCTGAGGAAACTTTTAAAACTTAATTAGGGAAGAAAGCAAACAAAATAATACTATAGTGTGTTTACTTAGAGCTGCAATATTGCCAGAGAAACCACATAGCTTGCATTTGTAAGCTATGCTTTTCATATAAAACATATTTAATTAAAACAGGAGACAGGACAACAAGCTTTCTTCTAACTTTGTTTAAACACATGTTTATGTTGTGTTTTAAATTCCCCTTGGGTTAATGTGAAGCTGGGCTCAAAGCTTAAAAGTGATGTAGCCTAGCTAGTTTTATTCCCCGAGTTTAGGCTTCGGGGCCCGCTGGCGTGTCATCTGGAGCTCCAGGATCCATGGATGCCGATGTTCGGAAAGGACTCACTTGTGCTCCCCTCCTGACACTCTGAGGTTGAGCTATTGTTTGGCGTGCACATACATATGGTCTTTTCTGCAGCTTTTCAAAATATTTATTTATTTAGCTTGGCCATCTTCTCCCTTGTTCTCTTTCCCCCCTCCGTTACAACCATCAAGATAGTAATTTCTGTGCTCTTTTTGTGTTCTTTGGGATTTGTTAATGGATTTGTGGAAGCATCTCTGCATGCTTTAAGTTTTACAATGAATTACTAAGTAGACCAGGAAAAGAAAGGTTTACCCATGAACAGTGCATACTTTATATTATAC
>NW_010547881.1:0-4886 GCF_000687285.1 Phaethon lepturus | reverse complement strand
CTCTTTCAAACTGTACTTATGTGAATTAAAGGGAGAATATTGCACCTTTTATAGAACTTGAATGTAGTTGAACAGAACAGCACATCTGGCAGAGTAACTAAGTGGATTAGTAGTGTATTTACCAAAGAGATGGTTCATAAAAGGAGAAGGCACACAGTGACTCTAAATATGAACATTTTCAATTTCTGTTTGAATTTTCAGAAGCAGAAAATTGTTTTGCAGTCTAGACAATCTTTTGGGTGTTTACTTTGAATGTTGAAAACAATAACAGCTGAAGGACAAAAGAAGATTTCCAGCTCACAGTCTGATTTGATCACTGCCTATAAATGAAGGTGTAGGATTTTTCCCCTAAAAATAACTTGCCTGTCATTACATTGAGTTTTGATGCTTTTTAACAATTCTACCCAAAATTTTCATCTTGGATCATTTCACTGAGTTGAATTCTTTTAGAAAATTTCAGCTGAATAGTAGATGTTTCTGAAAATGAGATTAGAGAAAACCCTCACAAGTTCTTCACAATCCTTCTCTCTTTCTCTCACAGCTGTGTACCTGAAAAGTGCTGGGGCCTCTGTGCTTCCAAATCTAGCACTGGACTAGGGAGAGCGGAGTTGCAGAGAGGGAGGTGGGGAGACGGTGAGCAGGAGGGTCCATGTACAAGCCTGGCACTTCTCTGGCAAGAAGCTGCCTCCATTTGGCTCGCTGGAAAGCTCTGCTCACACATGTTCAAGTAGAAACTTGATAGAGTTTGGCAGCTAAATTCTCTGAAGTTTTCCAATACTTTTGGCATCTTTCAAGTCTGCAGGAGGCAAGCAGAGCTTCCTGAGGAATTGCTTCTTTTGACTGTCAAAAAAAATGTGTTTTGGATGATACAGATCATATGCTTCAGATGAAAGAACAAGAAATCCTGCAATGAATGAGCAGCTCAAACATAAGCTGAACCAAAGCAGAACTTCCTTTTAATGTCCAAAAGCTATCAACACGCCAAGCACGCAATTGACTCAAGTCCAGAAACAGCTGGCTTTCTCTCCCTTCCAAAATCGTCATGTACTTTATTTATTTCGTAAGAAATACTTTCTATTGATTGGTTTCATCCTGCTACACACATACATGAGTACCTGAAGCTATCCTGATGAGTTACACCAAACAGCATTTATTATGGCATCTTTCTTCCTCACTGAAATGGAGCTTTTGAATGAAAACCATCTGTCCTGCTTTCACTGCCATGCCCTGCTGATCAGCCTGGGGCACAGCAAGCACAGCCTGTGTGAAGAACGCTGGTTTCACCTGGGCCAGACATGGACAGCCAGTTGTCTCTGCAGCCCACAGCAAACATGGCTGATGTCTCTATCGGCCTGTATTTCCCCAAGCCCCGGGGAAAGAGCAGGTCCATTTTTTAACAGCATCCATGTATAACAGTTTGCATGTCCGACTTTTTGGTGGATTTTGAAGCACACTGTCCCATTCTAGGACTGATTTTGCTCCTGTTGAATCAAGGGCAAAGCTCTACTCCACTTCAGCAGAGGCAGAAGCATCCTGTGAATCTCCAATTACCCATGGCTTTTTCTAAGTTAGTCTTTTATGAAACTATTAATTTTGCAGTTTTTTCCCACAAAGAAGGGATAATACCGCGTCTTTGTACTTTACGAGGCATACTGGAAGATGCCACAGAATATTTAGCAGGCAATTTGTGCCACCATAACAGATCTTTGGCTTGGCTTCTGAATCAGAAAAGTCTGCCTTGGTCTGGAACTGTCTTGAATCTATTTGAATATTTAGAGAATTTATTAAAAAATTCATAGTTCTGAAGTAAAAGGTGCAGTTTTGTTGTGATCTGCACAATGCAGAAACAGGAAACATGGGACAGAACTATATGCTCTTTTTTTATATCAGGAAATTAGACTGTACTTTAACATTTACCTACAGTTTAGAAAAGAAGATTGCAGATTATCCCATTTTTTTAACAGATGACAATACAATTTAGCTTCATCAGGACTACTAAGTGTTCTGGCAAGGAATTTCACGTCATTGCATTCTATGTTTAATAATTTATTTTGATTCACAAAAAGAACTCCTCTCAGGATGCTCTTGATAATTTTAAAAATTACAGCGATTATAATAGCTCAATAAATACTTCATCTTCTTTAGTCAATGCATTACCCATAAAAGAAAAAAACCCCAACTGGATATGCTCCTCCAGTCTTTCTATATTTGGGGTTAGGACCGTAGCAAAGAACATGGCCACTCTGGCAGATTCACAGGGTCAAAATCTGTCTTCTACTTTTTATGGATGTGTTACTAGCTCAGAAGGATGGCTAAGCAACTAGAGCACTTTGCATCTATGCTTTACCACAGATTTCTTGTGTATACTTGGGAGAAGAGTGAGATGCTACTCACAGAGTCCTAGCCACGTAAAAAAAGACTTAGTATATTGGCTAAGCCGCACTGCCTGGCTTTGTGCTGCTCTATGGCAAAGCTGATACTGCCTCCCAAAATCCAAAGGCACTATGGGGTATGGCACAGAGATACTCTGGTATCTTTGCAGGATCTATTCCAATTTCAGCATAACACTGAGCCAGTGCTCTTAAGCCCAGCTGGATACAGAAGCATCCTTTGTGGGGTATCTAAATCACATATACCCCAGTACAACCTTCTATCAGCTGAAAAGAAGTAGGGATAAACTGCCTCCACTTGACCTAAAGGGGTAGGATGAACCCCTTTCCCGAGGTGCCTCTTCCTTCGGTGCAAGCTAAGGAGCACTCCCGGGCCGTGGAGCACTGGGGACAGCAGCACAGATGCCCCCGGACCCTGCACAGAGGCAGGGCTGCTGGACGCATGGGCGGGTGTTGGCAAGAGGCAAGCGGAGGAGTTGCACTCATGCACATTAGTCAAAATTGTGTCTGGACTCAAGCTGCAGCATAGATATTTTGGGTGCTAATGATTGAGAGGTCATTACACAGAAGCAATGCCTCCAGTATCTTATTATATCTTAACGAGTTGTGATGGCGAGTCCTTTTGTGCCCATACAGAAGCGATATGGCATTCAACTGCCTCTGCAGCCTCTCCACATTCCCTTTGAGGACTTTGGGATGTAAAAATTGTTAATGAGCAAAGGCTGACGACTCAGCCTGTTATCAAACAGCTTGCTGAGCCTACAGCTCTGTCTTCTGTTCCGCAGGGAATTTACTTTACTTTCCTAGGGAAGGTGCAAGAAAAAGGATCAAGAGCTGCAGCTGAAGCATCCCGGAGGTGCACATGTGCTGTGGGAATCCTCCTCTGCTGCCGGGCAGGGACCACCTGCCCCAGAGGGTGGGCAAAAGAGCGTTTGGTCTCTCTGGACAGAAAGACAAGGTGTAAAACGTGTTGAAGGTCACAGATCTGGCTGATGCATGCTTGTTAGTATTTGAACCACAAAGCCAGGGCCCAGTAGAGGGCTTAAGCAGGCCACTGAAGGAAAAAGACTCCTAAAAACCACACAGGGTGGATGTAGCAAGGAGAGAGCTGTCAATGTGGAACAGAAGTACGGTGGTCACTACGTAAAAAAAGATTTAAATAAATTCTGTTAATGAATGCACCCTGAGATGATTCAGTGGAATTCCATCGCTGCAAATAAAAATGATAAAGCAAACCATTTTTTTAAACTTAATCTTTTAAAAATTTGAACATATTGAAGGACACAGAGGTAGACAAAATGCATTAAGTCCAGAAATCCTTCCTCAAAGAAACGTCTGCAAATATGTCTTGCAAACTGAAAATATAGTTTGAAAATATAGCTGAACAAGTCAGTTTGAGGATCAGCCCCCCCTCCCCCCCTTGCCAGGGCCCGTCTGCCCACCCCGAGAGCATCACAGGCACAAAGAGAACCGGAGAAAAAGTGAAACTGTAACAGTTTTCTTTCACATCAGTAACTTTTGTGTTACTGGGAACTTCAGTTTTCCATCACCGAGGTGCTGGGGCGGATAAATAAACATCAAGAAACGGTAGCGATGAAATAGTCTGTAGTTTGCTCTTTCCTCTGTTGCTCACATCTAATGACTCGGGCTTTTGATGAGGCAGTATATTTTTATGAAATTTCTGGGGAAAGCTTAACGCTTCCTGGGCCTGTGGAAACGTTTCCTTTTTGTTTTGAAGCGTCAATGGTTTGACCGGCTGGAAGGAGCGTAGCAGACACCCGGGATGAGGCAGGACTTTCGCCGCTCCTGCCACTGCCTGATTTTCAGACTCTTTGCTTTTTTTTTTCTCCCCTCCAAATATCCACCACTGTTGATGTTTGAAGATTTTTCCATGTGGGTGGGTTGGATGTGATGTTAAACAGCTGAAAAAACTTTATGGAGAGCCGGGGAGCTGCAGCTCGGGCCGCAGGCGGGAGGTGACAGAAAGCAGGAGCTGGGTGACAACAATGTGGTGGCACAAAGTCCTGGGCAGCCCCACGAAGGCAGTGAGATTTCTTACTACGTTTCTTCTCTCACCCATGCTTAAAGATGCAGATAAATCAAATTTAAGCTCATGAAGCTTGGGTTTAGTGGACTAATTCATTTGCACCAAATCCTACCTAGGTGTAAAGTGCACAGCTCTTTCTGCTGGTGGTGAAAACAGAACTAAAAATCATCCTATTTTTAATTTTTGTCACGATTCTTGCCATCCTCACACACCTCTGAAACAACGTGAATTGCTTATTCATTCTCCACCTATTTTAAAAGCAGTATTTGCAACTGAACTTCCCGGTAACGTGTTAAAACACTGTGCAGAGGAACACGGTGGAGATGAACGTTCTGCAAAAAGCAGGCTCCGAGCTTATTCTGCATTATTTTCTGACACATAAAGCAGAGATTTAAGTTTCCCACACGCGTTTACACGCGGCAGTCTCTGAAGCTTGTCTGCAAGGGCTA
>NW_010547880.1:0-955 GCF_000687285.1 Phaethon lepturus | reverse complement strand
CAATCCCACCTCCAGGAAGCGCTGATGGAAAAGCTGCCCAAAAGATGAGCAAATGGCTCTCTTCAGAGGAAAAAAACCCAAAACCAAACCCTTTACACAGAGGGTAAAGCCCGGGAGCTGCCACCACCGTCCCAGCACCCCCTCAAAGCACGACCAGCCAAACCTCCCCGGACCCACGGGGGACCCGGGGAGACCCTCGCACGGTTGCCTTCTCCTGGTCAAGGTTTCCCCAAGCGCAGGAGCCCACAGAACCGCCCCCCGGCCAGGGCTGGAAGCGTTTGCATTCAGTTCTAAAAATAAAATTATTTTCCTCTAGGCAGCAAAATAAAATGAAATCCTACTCTCATACAGCAGGGAGGCTGGGACAGAAACCCTGGGATGTGCGACAGCGCCAGTGGAGCTGGAAGGTCCTACTACCCCAGTATAACGCTGTGGAGGACACTGGAGGTCTGTGCAAGCCCACCTCTCCAGCAGACCCCCACCCCTGCCAGCCCACCAGCCAGTCCCCCGGCCAGCCCCCCAGCCAGTCCCACACCTGGTGCTGGTCACCCCTGGGTGCTAAAGGTCCCACGGCTGCAGTTTAATAAAGAAAGATGGGGTAAAGAAGGAAGAATAAGCGCATTAATGGAAGAGGAGGCATAAAATAAAACATCACACAGAGCAGAGAATAAGGAGGAGGGGGCAAAGCAAGCTCGCAGGAAGCGGTTTTCAACCTCTGGTTGTGTATTTCTCTGGGCACTTGTGAAGGGTGGGGGCTAAGAAAGTAAGAAAAGCAGGACTGCTGTCTGCCAGCTACCCAAGACCCCGGCTGCTACCCCTGCCCCGCTGGAGACGTGCTGGGAACCCGTCAGAAAAGCTCGGTAGGTGCCTACAGCAGCTCAGGGCAAGGGGGGCGGTGGGGACGGGAGGAGCCCAGAGGAGGGTGCAGGAGCGGGACGCGCAGGCAGCCGAAGCC